>NC_080583.1:5880681-6183712 GCF_029962835.1 Magnolia sinica | reverse complement strand
ATAATTTGACTTTTTTTTTTTAGTGATTTGTTTCATATCCACTCCTTCCACACCATTAGCTGATTTCACCGAAAATATATACATGCAGAATAACACTTTATTGAGTTACTTCATCAAATGCTTGGCGAGAAACATGGATGTCAAAATAACCGAGCCGCCGAGCTAATTCGATCCGGTCTATCCAAGTCGAGTCGAGCTCAGGCAAGCACAAATTTCAAGCTCAAAAAATCAGATCTAACTTGGCTTGAACTCAATTGGGAACGAATTGGGCTTTTTAGCGCCGAGTCAAACAAGTTAACTGAGCTAACTCGGTTCGCATACAGCTCTACCGGTGTCAAGCGCACTAAGCGCAGTGCGCGTTTTAGCATAGCATGCCAACCACCACCGAAAGTGATCAATCCAACCATGGCCGTTTGGTAGCCGGCTGTCCACCTCAATAAGTGGTCCTGCTTTGTCTCCACGTGTAAGAACGGTCGTTCGGCCCCACCACCGATGAGACTATTGTCTGAATATCGTGACAATCCTAACCGTTTAACTGGCAGCCTGCAGACAACCGTCGAAACAAAAGCTGGCCGTTGATTCAAATGAAACGAGCAAAATTCTATTTTGGGGTGTGCTATAAACGTAGCTCAATACAGACCATCCAATTTGGAATCCCACTCATCGTACAATTCCAACCATCCAATCGTGGTTGAAACGATACACGTCCATAGCCAGCACTCAATCATCCGATCAATGCTAGATTTGCATTATAACCTTTACAAAGTGGGACACGCAAATTGATCATCTAGATTAGTATACACGAGTGGTAGATGTGCGCGTGTGAGTACCATACACCATACGCTCCATAGCATTATATAGTTGTTCTCACTCATTTTACGACACGTGAAACATGTTCTGAAAATGCATTTAATTCCTTGGAAGTGACGCGGATTGCGACCTACCCCCGCCTCCGGTAATCTGTCCGGGCTGGGCTCTGTGGGGCCATTGTAATGTAAGTGTTTTATCCATGCCGTCTATCGCTTTTCAAAGATAATTTTAAGATATTTGACAAAAATGAGATAGGTCAACTTCTCCAGTGGACCACAAAGTGGAGATCGAACTTCCACCGTTAAAAAGTTCTTGGGAGTTAGAGAAGTTACAGATCAAGCTAATATTTGTTTTTTCACTTCATCCACGTCTACATGACCTTATGAATAGTTTGGATGGTAAAAAAACATGACGCTGACCCTTAGAAAAGTTTCAACGGTGGGTGTCATTATCACTGCAGCTTCCTTTGGTGTGGTACACTGGAAATGTGTACCTTCTTAATTTTTACAATAATATCTTAAAATGATCTGTGAAAAATGATGAATGGCGTGGATAAAACACTAACATTAATTTGGGCATCACTGCAGCTTCCTTTGGTGTGGTACTCTGGAAATGTGTACCTTCTTAATTTTTACAATAATATCTTAAAATGATCCGTGAAAAATGATGAATGGCGTGGATAAAACACTAACATTAATTTGGGCTCCATAGAGCCCTGCTCGGACGGATTACTATCCGGTAGGGGTAGGATGCAATCCGCGTCCCCTTCGAAGATAGATGTCGTGTGGCAGAGCCAGCCGAAAGGTGGAGAAATCTTTCTACGGTACATGTGGCAGGCTAACATGTCAATTGAGACCGTTCATCAATTTTCTCTTACTGTGGATATCGAATTTTTGAAATTCGCATAACTAATTTCACTCAATATGGAGCATCAATAAGGCTCAGGTTATTACATTAAAGTGATCCAACACTGATGGAGTACTGACGGTGTGGATATAGAATATACATATCAAGGTGGGCCCCGCGATAACGGCCCTCTATGGGTAGGACACAGATTGGATACCACTGTACATGTATTAGTGGCCATGTATGGTTTCATCCACACAGTCCATCCATTTTGCCATATCATTTTAGATTATGAGCTCCAAAATAAGATAGATTTAATGCTAGTCTATTATTAAAAATTTATCATGGCCACGAAAGTTTTGGATCTAAGTTATTATTAATAATAATATTATTATTATTTTGTTTTATATTATTATTATTGCTTTGTTTTCAAAAGGTTGGATAGCAAATAAACATTACGGTGGATAGAGGGTCTACACGAGCAGAGTTAGCTCGGTAACTCGCTCGACTCGACTCGAAAGCTTAATTTGACTTGGTTCGAAACTGAGTTTGAGCCGAGTAGAGCTGATTTTTTGAGCTTGAAAAAATTTCGAACCGAGTTCGAGTTTGCCCGAGCTCGACTCGACTTGGATCGAACCCAACTCGAATTGAACTCGGATCAATTCAGTTCGGTGACTCGATTACCTTGATATTATTGTTGTTCACCAAGTGTTTGATGAAATGACTCAGTGAAGCTTGTGGCAAGGAAGGTATGTATATGAAACAAATACTCTTTTTTTTTTTCTTGATTTTTATGTTGTTTACAAGGTGTTTAATAAAATACTTGTAAAACCATTGTTGCTGTTTTACATACAGTGAGATTTTGAAGGTGCAGACCATATGTTTGTGAAAATGCTGCACAGGCGAACTCGTCTCAATCTTGGTTTGAACTGGCCCGAGCTGCTGACCGAACCAAGCTGAGCTAGTTAGTCTGGCTCGAGGACCTAGCCGAGCTGAGTTTAAGCTAAGGTCAGCAAGTGGCGGAGCTGACGACTCGTGTACACCTTTAATGGTGGACTCTAGGAATATGTCAATGGTGGGTGTCATTATTACATGTGCTTCATGTGGTGTGCCCACTTGAGCCTTGGATATACCTCATTTTTTTGGATTATACCCTTAGGTGATATGGCAAATGGATAGATGGTATGGATAAAACCCAAACGTCGAGGTAGGCCCCTTTAGAGTCCTAGACTATACTGATTGCTGAGCTCGGGAAAGTAGCTAGGGTACTACCCAATGGGCATCTATACTGGGTTTTGGCGGGCCATCATGATGGAGAGAGACTTGCTGCGAACCTGCAACCAGCTATATTGGTGAGACCTGACAGTAGGAGCCCACCTTGATGTATTCATAGTATATGCACACCGTCCATTGGTTTTTCCAGCTTATCGTAGACGATGGTCTCAAAATCGAAGATCATGCAATACGGAATCGGAGCCAACTTGGACTAAGTAACACGGGACACATCCGAATCTTAGAACGGGTGATCAAAACCATATTCCCAATGGACCTCGTCCAATCAATGGATGTGTGGCTATCAATGGACTAGGCTGATCCCAACGATATTCCTAATGGACCTCGTCCAATCAATGGATGTGTGGCTATCAATGGACTAGGCTGGCCCATCAGAATATCGGGCTCAGCTTGAGGTCGAATACTTGGCATTGAGGCCTAAGCTCGTTTACTTATTGGGCTGGTTTTGGCTTTGTTTTGGATCATGTGAACCAATCTTGGTCGTTTACCCTTTTGCGTGCATTGGTTGTATGGATAGGATTGCCCAAACAGTTAGATTTTGGACTATTACCTACGTAATAGATAACCTATTAAATGAACGGTTTTTATTGTGTAGCAATGACATGGAAGTGTAGAGCCATGCATGCCATGCTATTTACAAAGCTGCCCCAATCCCAAGGAGAGAGGGGAGTAGAGCTGGGCACGGATGACTCGACTTGACTCGGCAGACTCGTTCAGACCCAGTTCTACTCGTGCCAAGTGGATGAGTAGATCCCAACTAAGTAGACTTTGTCCAATCCGAACTGAGTTGACTTTGGGTTAACTAATAACTCGACTCGACTTGACATGAAATCCAACTCAATACTGACTCGACTTGATCTAAAACCCGACTCGTACATATGGAAAAAAAAAACCACCAGATTTGACATTTCATACCTGAGCTGCCGTGTGTTTTAAGCTATGATTTCAGCCTGCCGGCCGCACTCAACCTAACTCGGTGTTAAGTCAACCCGACTCGGTAACTGTGATCGGGTCAAACTTGATCCAAATTAGTCCAGGCTAGACTCAAACCCAAATCCGGTCAGGTATGCCGTCCACAGGACAAACTCCATACGATGTATGTTTTATCCACATCGTCCGTGGGACGTGTGACTCACCTGATGTATGTGTTTCATATCCACGTTGTCCACTTGATATATATATATATATATATATATATATATATATATATGAGGCCTATGTGCAGGGCCCACCTGTTATGTATATTAGGCCTATATGCAGGGCCCACCTGTTGTGTATTTGTGGCTCAAGTATGAGGCCCATTTTGTTGTGTAGCAAGTCCATTGATGCGACCCACTTGATGTGTATATAGGCCCATTGATGCGGCCCACTTGTCGTATTTGAGGCCCATGGGTCGCGGCCCATTATGATGTACTGAGGCCCATGGGTCGTGGCCCATTGTAATGTATACTCGGCCCATATATTGTGACCCATGGTGATATATTTTCGACCTATTTAGTGAGGCCCATTGTTATATGTTCCTGCTCATATGATAAGGCCCATTGTGAAGTATTTACGGGCCCATGGTTGAGGCCCAGTGCGATGTATGCATGGCCCATTACGTTGTGTACGAATCCCTTATATTGGCCACTCCTTGGGAACAATGTTGGTTAGATGGCCACATTGATGGGCAATGACGGTTAGATGTCCTCATTGTGACCTTCCCGTTAACCTCATTCTTGTTGAGCCCGATTGTTGTGACCGATTCGCCAACTTTGATTATCGATCGATCCGGATTGTCATGATCGATTGTCGATACCGATCGACATGACCGATTTACTGATTCTGATTATCGACCGTTTTCGATTGTTATGACCGATTGCCGATTCTGATCGACGTGGTCGATTTACCGAATCTGATTACTGATCGATTCTGATTGTCGTGACCGATTGTCGATTCCGATCGACGTGACCGATTTGCCGATTCTGATTATCGACCGATTCCGATTGTCATGACCGATTGCCAATTTTGATCGACGTGACCGATTTGTCGATTCTGATTATCGACCGATTCCGATTATTATGACCGATTGCCGATTCTGATCGACGTGACCGATTTACCGATTCTGATTACTGATCAATTCTAATTGTCGTGACCGATTGTCGATTCCGATTGACGTGACCGATTTGTCGATTCTGATTATCGACCGATTCTGATTGTCATGACCGATTGCTGATTTTGATCGACGTGACCGATTTTGATTATCGATTGATTCCAAGTGTTGTGATCGATTGCTGATTTCGATTGACGTGATTGATTTGCCGATTCTGATAATCGATGTCAATTCTGATTATTGAGGCTGAGTATCGAGGCCAATTCTGATTGGTCGAGGCCGATTTCGATTGTCGAGGCTGAGTATCGAGGCCGATTTTGATTTGTCAAGGTCGATTTGATTGTTGAAGCTTATGTGATAAGGCCCATTGTGATGCATTTGAGGGCTAGGCGATGAAGCCCATTGTAATGAATGTTAGGCCCATGTGAAAGGCCTATCGTGATATATACTAAGCTCTTGAGTGAGGCCTATGGTGTTATATATCTGGCCCTTTGTGAGGCCACGGGTCCACTATATGTTAGGCTCCATGTGGGCCACTCCCTGGGGGTAATGTTGGTTAAATGTCCACATTGTCGAGGCCGATTATCGATGCCTATTGTCGATGCTAGTTATTGATACCGATTATGAGTATGTGACAACATAACATCATGATACATGCCCATACGCATCATCTGCATATTTGTTATGAGATATGGTTAATCATTGCATATGACATTGGACATGTTGTTATGAGACTCCCTAGTAGGCGGAGATTTTCTCACATGAGTACGCGGTATGCGCAGGATTAATGCATGACTGGATTGTATGACTCATGCATTTTGCATTGTGTGTTGTGATTACTGTACGCCCTAGTGACATCAGGGTCGTAGCCTCCACAGGTATTTCGTGGATGGTCAGATGGGACACCGAAAATCTGTTCTACATGGGATGCTATAGATATCCCTGGGTGAAAGTCCCTAAATCCTCTTGGTTCCAGATGTTGCTCCAACGTCTATACCGAGTGGATGCATGAGGGCATGAGGGCCGTATACCGTTAGGCCGCGTCTCCCACTATATCGTGGTTGGTTGGAAGGGGGTACGGCCTTACCTGCCCGAGAGGAGGAGGCAATGCTAGGCTGAGTCTGACCAGCTTGAGGAATGAGTCCGCTATCGACGAGCCAGGCCCAATATTGGCAGGCGGATATTGAGGTCTCTTCCACTCACCCGGTTGCACGCGATTGGGCGACAATCTGGTTTGTAGTGTAATAGACCCCTGTGATTTCCCAGAGAGGAACCGTACTGATATGTGGACTTATTAAGTAGGAGTGCATACTCATGCATTTATTTCATTCACTATCCACTCGGGCTGGTGGTGCGCAACTAATTGTTGTGTACCTTCGCATGGCCAGGATTTCGGTTGGGCGCACGACTAACCTGAGATCAGGAGTTCACCACATTGAGTCTGACTATCCAAATTTAGGTATGTGACTGGTTTGGATAGAAGTCCCTCGTGATGGACTCCATAGCCTGTGATACTACGTACTATCATCCCGACTTCACTCCAGCTTGGTCATTTCATTCGCACCGCATATCACATTGCATCCGCAGTATTTAGCATTTTGGGTTGCCATGTTTCTGCATGGATATGGCCGTTAGTAATCATGTCTTGCATTGCATAGCCTTGGTACGGCTGATGACACTCATAGATTTATCAGTATATTTCCGCTTACTTCGATATTATATGATTTATGACATTGTATCCTCGGCATCTAATATTTGGCTTGCTCTGACACTTCAATTGTCTAGCTGATTTGCATTGTGTACCTTGATATTGTATGACTCCTAGACTTGTCAGTACTTCCTCTTACTCTGATTATTCTGATATTGCTTACTTGATACTTACCTTGTGCACACACTTACACCACCCTCTAAGCTTTCTATAAGCTTATGCACGATAGATGCGTGCAAGAGATGTTAGGTTACAGCATTGTTGAGCTTGGAGCATGCAGCGGTCTTCTGGAGCTTGATTTTCGATTTATGTATTTTTTCTTTCAGCATTGTACTCAAATAATTATATTAGTGGATATGTGTTGTTGATGTTGATTTTGTGAATTGGGTGATCTTGTGGTTATGCTTATTACGAGTTAAATGCAAAAGTTAAAAAATAAAAAATAAAATAAAATATCCTTATAGGATCCCAGGATCGGAATCTGGCATATGGACGTTAGAAGCCAAGAATGTGGTACTACGGAGGCTGTCAGCACCAGATTCGGTGATCGGGATTCTTGTGAATCCAATTTTCAGATTTGGGACGTGACAACCAATGTAGAATATGTATAAGAGATCCATGTGGTTAATCAGGTGGGCCTATTGATGAACATTACCTGGCCAATGAATCATGCTAACCAATTAACCCATCAGGTGGGGCCAACCATGAAAGTACCCTGGCCCATATAAGTCATGCAAATCAATCAACCCATCATCTGGGCCAAAACCAGTGTCCAATAAATGGACGGTCCAAACAAAATCACCAGTGTAGATTTCAGGGTAGTGCATGTTCACAACAGAGCCACCTCTTACCTGGCCCGCACCTCCTCACGCCTGCAGCCTGCATGCCACAATGGAATGTGCCTTCCCTGTTGTTGTGTGGCCACCCGCTGGGGCCCGCATGCTGAGATGGTCCCATGATTTGAACCGTCCATGTTTTAGAGTTGTATTCATGCCACCGAAAATCTCATTTTTGATGTTCTAAATTAATTAATGTATAAATATTATTGGTTTACAAATCATAGAGACAACAACATGGCCAGCTCTGATCATAAAATCACCGAGCATGCGGGCCCGATGGGGGGAGATATACGGTGGATTATTGCACCGCAACGGAGGCAAAACGATTACTACCACTGTTATGATTTGTCATTTTGTTGGGTGCGTATTCCGACGTCTCTCTCCTGCGTGACGGAGTTCCACAGAGGTTTGCCGCAGTACATCTCGACGCACTGCAATACGGTACGCAGGGACTTGAACCTTTGAATGTGAGTCATCTTCCAATGATCCAAGCCGTTAATATGACAATTCCCACATCACTAGTGGAAAAGCAGCAAATAAAAGCTTATCTTTAATTATTTCAACTCTTCTGTAATTTAGCTCTTCTGCTCTAAAAATGAACGGTCACTATAACTATTGTATGATCCATGGGTTAAAATACTCAATCTGAGGTCCTTTTTGGGTGTCCCCTGTCAAGGATAGCCCTATCAAAATAAACGGTTCGTATCATTGAAAAATGCTCAGATCCAACGGCTAGAGTCACGATGTCTATTATGTCTATTACGGCAACAGCTGTTTTGTAAAAAAAATGCTGATACAATCCGTGGATTTAAATTGTCTGGTCTCATGTTGAGTCATGTCTCATCCGAGCCAGGTCCATAGCCCTGACTCGGCCGAGTTCGGGTTGACTCGTGGCGTCAAACTGGATTGGGTTGACCGAGTCCGAGTCAGCTGGGAGACGAAGTCTTAAAAACAATAATGCAACGGTCAAAAAGCTCAAGGGGTTTGCACCACAACGCATCTTGATGTATTGCAATGGGACACAGATTGAGTCCCTTTCAATGATCCAAACCGTTTAGAGATGGTATGACTTTAGATTGCAGACATCCAACGATTAAAATATTAAAATATTCCAGTTTAAGAGTTTGACAGAATTTCTTATGAATATCCTCTCAAGTGGTCAACTCTATCCGTTTGGTTGTTGCATGGAAGAGAGAGAAAAGATTCAAAGGCTAGAATATTTCAATTTGGGAGATTTTGCAATAATGGTCTATCCATGATGGGGCCCTCATATCAATGGCTTTGATAGACATAACCATTGGGCCCACATTTATAAACTAAGTTCCAAACACAAAAGTAATTCCATATTCATGGATAGAAATAGGGCCTCCTGAGTTATTTTTTTAAAATTTTGTTTTAATAGTGAATTTTCAGCGGACATGTACATAACTGGGCTAATTGATTCCATGAGAGACTCGATCCAACCATGCACAAACTTTTGGCTGGGAATTCTCGACCATGCATTTGTTTTTATGAACCACAGTCCGCTAATTTAGCAGATCAACTAGATTTTTGAGACAGATCATGTATTGAGGTGCTGAGTAAACTCCATGGGGTCATCGTGGAAATATGTCTTATCTATGTTGTCCATTTATTTTTTCATATCATTTTAAGGATACGAGCCCATCCATGTTGAAATTGTCATTGGGCTTATAGTTATGTTTATTTGTCATCCAACCTATTTGTAAGGTCCCGTATACATGAATTAGGGGGAATCATAAATATCACTTTCGTCCACAACTTTAAGAAGTTTTTAATGATAAACATTCAATTCACATTGTTTCATGTGGTGTGGCCCACTTGAGCTTTGAATATGCTTCAATTTTGGACTCATGCCTTAAAGTGAGCTACTAAAACGGATGGACGGCATGGATAAGATACATACACCATGCATGGTGGGCTGCATAGAATTTACTTAGTACCCACACAATCATCTTCTAATACCTCACATTTAAATTTAAGTTGATTCGATAATGCATTGGATTCAAAAACTATAAATGCATTGAAATTTATAATATATTTATAGGAACTTAAATTTGATTACTAAATTAACTTTTACATCCTTAAGAGTATGTGTGAAAAGAATGATATTATAATAAACCCATTGAAATATATTGTTAGACAAAATATGATAAAATTTCAAATTAACCTCAAGTGGACTACAAACATATGATCACAAACGAGCGACTAATCAATGTTTTTCATTCGACAATTTATGCATCTAATGTTTGGATGGCTTGGATCATTCAATCGATTACAATTTTAATAATGTAGTCGATGATTTAGTTGTTTTGCCACACACACAACACATTCACACACAACTTTTCCGCCTTTAAAATTAAGTGAAAAATAGAAATAGTTTTAAATCACAAAACAGGTAAAGATTTCAAATTAAACACAATAAAATTGTGCGTTCGAGTAACTTTTACTCTTAATATCCGGATTTCTGCATCAACACCTTCTAATCCAAGCATTCAAACACTTTTTGATTCTCTCTCTCTATATGTGTGTGTGTGTGTAATTGCCATATAATTATGTGTATGTGAGTTTAAAGAAAATTTTAGAAGACACTTTTTCTTAATGAAATTCTTTAGAAGATGCTTTTTATTTTTTAAATCAGGACCGTTGGACTGTTTCGGACTAGAACCTGTGGCCTTTCTGAGTTGGGTCCCTATGATCTATATCTGGGTTTTTGAACAGATTCACCTCATCACATCTTTTCCAGCTCATTCAATCCAAATGATTTAAGCAGGTGGCCTTCCAATCCTATGGGATGCATGTAATGAATGCACTAGATGTCATGCACATATCATGTGGGCCCCACAATAGTCGAAACGGCTACTAGCTATGGTTGTGACACTACCACTAAGTGCACCTCTTAAATGATAAAATCGCAGTGGCACCACAGCTTGACCCGACCAGACTGGTGGATGGTCCGTGCTTTTAAGAGCGACTCATCCAACTCGGCTCATTCGGTACCCTTGACTCGGGCGAGTCACGAATCGACCGAACGAGTCGATTGGAATCGTATGTCTTTTATCATATCGTTTGACCGTTGATTATATCTCGACACATTATCTATTCGTACACTACATTGCGATATTTTGAGCCATGATTTTCAACGGCTTGACCATATAAAACTTTGAAGAATAGGATGACGTGGACCAATCATAATACAGGAAAGTAGGATTTTCCTACTCGTGCCAAAACACGTCTAATGCTTTTGAATACTACTAAGAACACACAGCCGCATTTTTTTATTTTTTTATTTTTAATGGTTTCTGCGATTCCGTTGAATTATACCGTTTGGACTTTGAATTCGCGATTGTTTTACCTTAACGGAGTTGCAATCCTGCGTGATACGAATTCGTCAGACGTGAGAAAAAACGGCACACGTGGCATTTCGTAGGGGAGAAAATCTCAGGCCACGCGGTTTGGACGGTAGAGATTGACGTGCGTTCCAATGTCAAATGGGAGGAAAAAGCTTTGGTAGTTTGGCGGAGTGTGATGGTTGATACCCACGCACTCAAAAGGTTTACTACCTACCAACACACGTACTAATCTCCAAGATCGAATCCGTCGATCAGGAATATTTTCGGTCGGGCCCACCTAATGGACGGATTAGATCTTGTAAACATGCACCAAGTCGGCACGTGTTGTAGTGGATCAGCTAACTTATTCACGTATGCGTGCGCTCGGTATGCACGGAACTCAAATCTAACCGTCCGAATCATAGGGGATCACTGTAGATCGTTCATGACCTGAAAATCAGATCGACAAGAATGGTCCTAACCGGCAATTAATGGACATAGGTTTGTTGAGTGTATACCACCAGCTATCATTCATTTGACCATCTGTTGCAGGTCTAGCAATCAATCATTATCGCATCTAAAGTAGGGCCCACGATTTAGATGGTTCGATCTGGGTTACAAACACTCCAATTGTACAAATCATGAGTGCATGCGTGTGAACCGCCATCCTCTGCGAGTGTACCAAAAAAATCACCACCACATAAAGGACGCGGGATGTGGAGTGAGTCGCTCACCACACTTTACCGTTGTATGAAGACTCTGTGGGGCCCACAGTCATGAATTTGTGTTATCCACTCCTCCCATCCATTTTTAAATATCATTTTATGGCAATATACCAAAACTTAAGTGTATAAAAACCTTGAGTATAGTACAATTAAGAAAACTGCGAGGGATTTAACGCCTGCCATTTAAACCATTTTGGGGGTCACAGAAATTTTGGATCAATATGATATTTGTTTTATATATTCATACAGATATTTTTGACCTTATTAATAGATTGGATGGAAATTAAACGTTATGGTGGGCCCTACAAATGTTTTAACAATGAGAATCATCGTCCACACTGATATTTTTGGTGTGGTCCATTTGAGCCTTGAAAATTAATCATTTTTGGGATCAAATTCTAAAATTATCTATTCAAATTGATGAACGGTGTGGATACAATAAATACATCATTTTTGGAGCCATGTAACTTTGATCTCCTTTGAACCGTTCAATCCCACACTCCGGGGATTGAACTCCCACCATTAAAATTTTCTTGGGGGCTACAGAAGTTCTGGATCAATCTGAAATTTATCTCCATTGGTGGCACCTAACAAGGTTTCAACAGCGGGTGTCATTATCACCTATGCTTCCTGTGGTGTGGTCCACTTGAACCTTGGATCTACCTCAATTTTTTGTTTCATAATATAAAGTAATTTGTAAAAATGGATGAACGACGTGGATAAAACTCATAGATCATGGTAGGCCCCACAAAGCCTCTGTTGGACCGTTTCCATTCAGGTGGAGTTGCACGCAATCTCCTTCCCATAGAACCCAACATCTGACCATGACTTTTTAAATTAAAAACAGAGAGAATGTACCATCGCTCCACTCTATAAATACCGGTGCACTCCTTTGCATGGAATATCACAACACAAGATTCTCCAACTCATAGCTATGGATTCACTTCTCCAATTGCAAGCAATATCTAGCCTTTTTGCATTAGCTCTCTTCTATATTCTATGGCTATCAAGGCCAAAAAACAAGAAGAGCAATGCCCACAAGCCACCAGAGCCGTCCGGTGGCCTTCCCATAGTGGGCCACCTCCTTCAGCTGGCGGGGCCCGATCCCCTCCATCGAACACTTGGATCCATGGCTGATAAGTATGGCGCAGTATTCATGCTACGGTTAGGATCACATCGTACACTTATCGTGAACGGTAGAGATGTAGCAAAAGAGTGCTTCACAACCAACGATCAGGCCCTCTCGGCCCGCCCCAAGAGCGCGTTCGGTGATCATATGAGCTACAACTACGCCATGTTTGGATTCGCGACGTATGGGCCGTACTGGCGTGAGGTCCGTAAGATCGCCACATCTCAGCTTCTGTCGAACCAACGGCTCAAATCGCTCATGCACGTCCGGGCCACCGAGATCAGCACGTGCATGGATGGATTGTATGGGTTGTGGATTGAGAATGATCAACGGCCAGTTAAGATGGACATGAAGAAGTGGTTGTATGGTCTCGCATTCAACATCCTGGCCAAGATGATCATCGGCAAACGCTTCTTCGGTACAATCGACGGTGATGATGAGGCCGTTCGTGTGCGGCGAGTGATGCAACAAGTATCTTATCTTGGTGGGGTATTTGTACCGTCCGATGCGCTTCCGTTCCTTAAGTGGATGGATTTGCAAGGGCATGAGTGGGCCATGAAACGAACGGCTGGTGAGATGGACGCGATCGTATCGAGCTGGCTAGAGGAACACCGTGTGAAGAGGCAGTCTGATGGGCCCCACAATGATCAGGATTTCATGGACGTGCTGTTGTCGATCCTGGAGAGTGCCCAGGTCCCTAGCTACGATACTGATACCATTATCAAGGCCACAGTACTGGTAAGTTTACGGTGTGGATTTATTTGTAGGGCCCGACTCGATCTGCATATGATCATGGTGGCCTGATGGGATGATCCTATCCATTCAAACAAGGGCTTGATCAGAAATGGACGTTCAGACCATTCTTGTAACGTCCATTCTGCATGTCCTTATTTTCGAACGCGGATTGCGTCCAACCCCCGGCCCGTCTCCTGCTGGGAACGAGCAAGATCTTTGATGGCCACCATGATGTATGGGTTTTATCCACACCGTCCATGCAATTTTATGCACTGTTTTAATAATAAAGACCAAAATTTAGGCAGATCCAAGGCTCAAGTGGACCACACCACACGAAATAGCGGTGATATTGATTATCACCGTTGAAACTTTTCTTGGGCTAACCTTGATATTTATTTTCCATCCAACCTATTCATAAAGTTACATAGACATGGATGCAGAGAAAACACAAATATAAGCTCGATTGAAAACTTCTGTGACCCCTGACAAGTTTTCAACGGTAAGAGTTTAATCCCCATTGTGTAGTCCACGTCTTTCTTAGATCTGCCTCAGTTTTAGGCTACTATCCTAAAATGATATGGAAAATGGATGGACGGTGTGGATAAAATCCATACATCATGGTGGCCACTCAAAGCTCCTGCCCGTTGCGGGGTGGGACGCAATCCTCGTCCCTTGTTTTCATGCATTTGAGTACGAAATCATGGAGGTTTCTAGTCAAAATCAGTCTACGGTGGGCCCCCTCCCATCCAACGGTTACTGTTGATCATAGGGTGGTCCATTTATATGGTAACTGATCATAGCTCTTAAAATATATGATATTCAAACTCTTCAGGTGGGCCACCCAGTTCAAAAACATGGGATACTTTGATACTACGTGTTCAATTTCTAAGTGCCTGTGTATCAAGCATCACACCACACCAGAGTATTAATTAACTCCCACTGATTCACTTGATTGAAATAGTATTGTCATTCTCTGCAGATGATTATTGAAGCTGGATCGGAGTCTATGAGCTCTGCACTGATATGGACCCTCTCTGTACTAATGAACAACCGCCACGTGTTAGTAAAGGCCCAAGAAGAGGTGGACCGCCACGTCGGCAGGGACCGACACGTGGACGACTCAGATGTCAAGAACCTGGTCTACCTCAACGCCATCATCAAGGAAACGCTGCGCCTGTACCCGCCATCGCCGCTCGGTGTGCCGCACGAGGCCATGCAAGATTGCTACGTTGGCGGATACCATATCCCCAAGGGCACACGTGTGATGGTCAATATGTGGAGGCTGCACCGGGACCCACACGTGTGGTCGGACCCACACGAGTTCCAGCCAGAGAGATTTCTCACTGATCACATGGACACGGACTTTAGGGGCCAGCATTTCGAGTTTCTGCCGTTCGGATACGGCCGTCGATCTTGCCCAGGAATGCCACTCGCACTCCCGACCGTTCACTTGACACTCGCTCGTCTGATTCATTGCTTTGAGTGGACCACAACAGATGGTGGGCCTGTGGATATGACGGAGACACTACAGACTACTCTCACCAGATCAGAACCGTTGGAGCTCGTATTCACCCCCCGACTCTCTCCTGAGCTCTACAAGCACTAGAGAGAGAAGTGCCATGTGCGTGTGTTCAAGATCTAAGCTGTCCATCTAGTGAATCTTACCGTACAGATTTTCTATCTGAAAATCAAACCGATTCGACCATCAGATCGGTTGTAGTGTTTGAAACAAATGATTGGATTGGCCAAGTTTTGTTTCCCATATTGTGGCCGAATTTTTGAGCGGACTGGATTGATTTTTCGTACATGACATCTAATTGGTGGGACCTAGCTGATGGATGGCTTGGATCTAGCACATGTATTGGTTTAGAAAAACTGTAGTTGTTTGTATTATTCATTCATTTATTTTCCATTTTCATTGTTTGCATTGCATGTCTATATTACTAAAGAATTGTATTGAATAATGCGTGAAGAGAATGCACGTGGGACATTAATGAGAAATAAGAACTTAGATTGTTTAATTTTTAACAATGAAGGACCACTTTTTCTGATCCAGACCGTTGATACGTTTGGACCCACCATGGATTTATAATAGGCCAAAATTTTTCAGATTTTGTGATCCTGTACATCCCATCTAAGGGTGTTATTTAGGACCGTTGTTTTTTTCTCCTCTAAACATCGGTTAGAATTGTTTGATTTCTTATTTTTGTTTTCAAACAGTATTTATACACTGCGGGGTTCAGATCAACGGGCTGGATCTCTTGATGATGGACCCTACATGTACAAACCAGTGGTAGATGTCTGTTATTTCACCCAGAGCTTTGGGACTCGGAGGAGATAGTCACATCATCCATCTGGATTATCTAGTACATGTGACCCACTTTTCATGAGTGGACGTTAGTGTAAGGTTGTGGCCCAGTTAATGAATGGCTATGATCATTTGAATGGCACAAACTTCGGTCAGTGGCCTAAATCATCCCAACCCTACCTAATCATTATACACGTGCCTCAATATAAATTTCATGGAAAGACTCTGCCAATTGACATTTATAGTTTGACTTGTTGATCATTTAGCACGTGCTAAGTTCAACACTGTTGAATTTCACCTCGGATTCCTGTATTATTGTTAGAACAGTACTTGGTCCACCTAGGCAGAACTGATGGTTGGTGCGTGCTCGCAGCTGAGATATGGTTAGACACGTGCGCATTGACTCCCATGCATATTAAGCGGGAAGCGGATTGGCTGGTGTACCGCACACCATCGATCTAGATAGTGTGACGTCACCAAATTCTGTGGGTCCCACCATGAGTTATGTGTTATATCCAAACCATCCGTCCATTCGATGAACTCGTTGTAAAGCTTGATGAGAAAAATAAGACAGATCCAAAGATATGAACCACATTGAAACCCTTAAGGTTATCACAAAAGTTTTGGATCAATTTAATATTTATTTTTTCCCTTAATCCAGGTGTTTGTGACCTTTTGAGATTAGATGGGAAATAAATGTTATAGTGGCCCTAAGAATGCATTAACATTGAGATTCATTGTCTCACTATTATTTGTTTTGTTTGTTGTGTGGTCTACTTGAAGTTTGGATATGACTCATTTTTGGGGTCATGGTCTAAAATGATCTCTCCAAATGTATGAATGGTGTGGATATAATAAATACATATTCGTGAGGCCCATGTAACATTGAGAATCCTACTTGTTCCAATCTAATTGGATCACATCTAATTGAGCCACTTTCAATTTCCTTTGCCCCTCATGTGGAGCCCACCTTTGAAGTAGACTGTCCATCATGTGGATTCCACTTTCAATGTGGGTCATCCATCACACATGGTATTTTGGATGCTGGGCATTCATCATTAGGAGCCCACCTTTGATGTAGACAGTCCACATGTGGGCTCCACCTTTAATGTGGTCTGTTCATAGTGCAGGACCTCCTTTGGTATGGACCATCCGTCGCATGGAGAGAGGGAGATAAGTAAAAAAGTTTAAAGTTTTAATTCTTGGACGATTAAAAATGAAATGCACCCATTGATCTTATTTCAACAGTGCCCTAATTAGAGTCTGGGAATGGATGATTGACCTTAAATGATTCTTTGACCGTAACTTAGGGATATTGGATTCCATAATTTAGTAGGTTGATTTTGAGGTATATATTCCATGTATACCATCTATAAGGGTCTGAGTATCAAACATAAATGCAGGGGATTATCAAACAACCCGCTTAAGATAAGAACCACATTGGCCTAACCATACTTAATAGGTTAGTCCGGTCTAGATTTTGAAATGTTTTGGGCCGGGCTCGGGCCTAAAAAAATAAAAATATTAAATCGGGGTCACCTTACAGCTCGGCTCCAAACAATTCAAAATCTGGGCAAGAACTACCCTAGGCCTAGCCCATTGATAACCCTACCCATTATGTTGGGAATGGAAGGCAGATTAGGTGCGGCCCACCCTCACCTAAGATTGTGCAGTCCTTACCGTGTGCCCCACCTTGATGCATGTATTCTAAGCCCATGCATATCATTTTAGGGCATGAGCTCGAAAATGATCCAGATCCAGATCTCAGGTGGACCTCACCATGGGAAACAATGGCGATTGATCATTAAAACTTCCTGCGAGCGGCAAAAGCTCTAAATCAAGTTGACATTTATTTTTGTCCATTGTCTATGTTTGTGTGACATTATCAACATGTTAGATGACAAATAAACATTACCGTGAGCCTTAAGAAATTTTTGATGGTGAGCATCCAATCACCATTATTTCCTATACATGAGATTTTGATATGCTTCGTTTTCTAGCTCATGCCTTAAAATGATCTAGCAAATCGGATGAACTGCATGGATATGAAATACATATCCATCAAGGTGGGCCTACCTAATAGCCACATCTAATCCACTCACTTGGGTATAAGAAGTTGGCCTACTACTAATCCAGCCGCATGTGTGAAACAACCTTCATCAGATCCATCTCATCCATCAAGTGCCTTGCCTCTTGTTCTCCCTGGGAAGAGTTGGGATGGAAAACCCCCCACATTAGTTGAGTTGGGGCCCACTGTAGTTTATATATGCCATCCAATCCATTCATCTGATACAAGTATTGCAATAAGATACTCCGGACTTTAGGCTTTGGACATGGGCCATCTTCCAATTATCAAAGCCATTTATACAATGAATCTTATTTTCTATGGGTGGATAGCCAACAAATTGCTTATTTTGCTTTAATATGGACGGTCACCGTGACTTCTGTATAATCTACGGTTTGAAATATTCAATCTAATATTTTTTTTTTTTCTTGGCATATCCCATCCAAGAGGATTCCTGTTACATGAACAGTTTGGATCATTGAAACATTCCAAATCCAACTGCTAGTATCCCAACGTAACGTATCCAATCTTGACACGTTTGGGTTGTATTTCTGTAAAACTCACCGTAAGATTCACGATAAAGACACAGGGAGTTGCTTCTTGCTTGACGCAACGGTAGTATCACAGCCATGCACGTGATCGAAGCTTGGTCTCCGTTTAATTCAAACTAGACCGTCCAAGTCGTGGGACCCACTGTCAAAATTAGATTGATGGGCCATGATCATATATATTGATGGACACTTTTGTTGACTTCGGAACGTTACTTATTTTTTCATCTATCCACAAATGGCAGTTACAAAATCTCGGGTTATGACCATCTAAAGTGGGCCGGTGATTTGAACGGTTTGATTTGAGCTGTAATGATGCTACTTATCTCCATTATCATCATTTCTCATGAGAACCAATTAGATCAAGTTACATGTGATTTATATGAATTTGCATGGTGTCTTTGGAAATTTGCAGTGATATATGGAGAGAATTTCTCGATAACATAACTGGAATGCGAGTGATACCGAAAATGGTAGATAGTAAAGGAATGATTATGGGATAAGTGACAATGAAATCTCAAGAAAGTCATGTAATGTTAAATAGTTATAACAATAATTAAAACGTGTAAATGATATATATATGACCAGATTAAGGTTATAAATAATAAATGAATTCTTATTCAACAAGAAGAATTCACCTCGTATGAACTCAACTAAAACCAAACATTATATTTCAGTTATCAATCTTTTATATTCCATGGTGCAAACCTTTACTTTTCACATTTGTTTATATTTCGTAGTGTAATATGTAGTATTAATCAAGTAGCTGATAATTTTAGTAGTAATTTGAGTCTACACTCTCACATGCTGGATTCAATGTTGCATTAAGAGATCTCGCTTGCGAGATTCAATTCTGCATCAAGAGAACTTTTCCGCACTTATTTTTCACAACCAACTATAATAATCTTTTTCTCATCTCATTTTATATGTATTGAAAAGTCCAACAATTATCAGAAGATGAACCGTACCTTCTTCATATCACCTAATTTTGTTTTACACATTGAACGGGTGGCTAAATAGGTGGTTAATCTCACTGGATCTCATTCATACATTAAGTATATGCCTATTTTGGCACTTGGAGTGTTTGAATTAAGCAGCAATTTCAATTCACGCATGCCCTTATACATGCAACCGAAAATAGGGCAGCAACATACACGTGCACGAGTTTTGTAGGCGCATGCATATAAGCCGTCAACCTCTCATACTATGGACGCTAATCTCTTATTATAGGTTCTAAATGCTAAAAGAGACTGGACCCAAGATTTCCCAAGTGGAGTGGGCCTCTAGCCCACCACAATCTAGGCCGTTCATCTCAAAAGGTCTCTCAAAACATGGGGATTAGATATGACGTAGTTCATACTAAGGAGAGCTAGGAGCGTCTTGCCTGGACTTCTGTTCTGGATCATCTTTCCATGAAGGGGACATACAATGAGTCACATTTATGCCTTGCGGCTATCTACAGCGTGGCCAGCTAGATGAACGGTTTGGATCATCTAACAACGTCGTTGCGGCAGAAGTAGGCCCCGGATCCTCTACAACAATACAAAACCTAAGCTCTATGGAGTCCCCCATTCTGTGTGTAAACATTCACTCCATTCACCAGGTGGGCCCCTCGATGTTATGTCAGTGGGGCAAAAAATCAGCCAAATCCATAATTCAACTCAAGTGGGCCACACCACGAACGGTGACGATGAGATGCCAATTATAGGCTTGTTTGTGGGGCCCACTATGGTGTTTTATTCCGTCCAAACCATTTATACATCATCCTAATCCGGAACTTGTGGGGCACACCACATGATTTTACATTATTTTCGCTGTTGTGGCTCAAATAATTTTGGGATCTGGCTTGTTTTTGGGCTGTATGGTTATAACGAGGTTTCAAACCTGATGGACGGAATGGATATCACATGAACACACAAAATTATGAGCCCACAGCATCCTGCCCACTGGTGTGAGCTGTCTATGAGCCGAAAGGAGTTGAGCTTGGCACAGCTCGGCTCAACTCAGCTAGTAACTAACCCCATCTTGAACTCAACTCGGTTGGGTCCTCGAGTCTGACTGGCTAGCTCAGCTTGGTTCAATGAACAACTCGAGCCAGCTTGAGCTGAGTTCAAGCTAATCCATGTGACATTTTCTCAAACACAATTTGCATATTCAGTTTTTCACAAAATGCAAAACAATAGCATCAATATATAGGTATTTCTTCAAACACAACGCAGGAAGCATCAAAATTATGATTTGAGAGCAATTTTATAATTTGATTTGTTTTTTAAAGTGATTTGTTTCATATCCACCCCTTCCACACCATTAGCTGATTTCACCGAAAATATATACACGCAGAATAACACTTTATTGAGTTACTTCATCAAATGCTTGGCGAGAAACATGAATATTAAAATAACCGAGCCGCCGAGCTAATTCGATCCGGTCGATCCAAGTCGAGTCGAGCTCAGGCAAGCACAAATTTCAAGCTAAAAAAATCAGATCTAACTTGGCTTGAACTCAATTTGGAACGAACTGGGCTTTTTAGCGCGAGTCGAGCAAGTTAACTGAGCTAACTCGGTTCGCATACAGCTCTACCGGTGTCAAGCGCACCAAGCGCAGTGCGCGTTTTAACATAGCATGCCAACCACCACCGAAATGATCAATCCAACCACGGCCGTTTGGTAGCCGGCTGTCCACCTCAATAAGTGGTCCTGCTTTGTCTCCACGTGTAAGAACGGTCGCTCGGCCCCACCACCGATAAGACTATTGTCTGAATATCGTGACAATCCTAACCGTTTAACTGGCAGCCTGCAGACAACCGTCGAAACAAAAGCTGGCCGTTGATTCAAATGAAACGAGCAAAATTCTATTTTGGGGTGTGGTATAAACGTAGCTCAATACAGACCATCCAATTTGGAATCCCACTCATCGTACAATTCTAACCATCCAATCGTGGTTGAAACGATACACGTCCATAGCCAGCACTCAATCATCCGATCAATGCTAGATTTGCATTATAACCTTTACAAAGTGGGACACGCAAATTGATCATCTAGATTGGTATACACGAGTGGTAGATGTGCGCGTGTGAGTACCATACACCATACGCTCCATAGCATTATATAATTGTTCTCATTTTACGACACGTAAAACACGTTCTGAAAATGCATTTGATTCCTAGGAAGTGACGCGGATTGCGACCTACCCCCGCATCCACGGTAACCTGTCCGGGCTGGGCTCTGTGGGGCCATTGTAATGTAAGTGTTTTATCCATGCCGTCTATCGCTTTTCAAGGATAATTTTAAGATATTTGACAAAAATGAGATAGGTCAACTTCTCCAGTGGACCACAAAGTGGGGATTGAACTTCCACCATTAAAAAGTTCTTGGGAGTTAGAGAAGTTTCAAATCAAGCTGATATTTATTTTTTCACTTCATCCACGTCTACATGACCTTATGAATGGTTTGGATGGTAAAAAAACATAACGCTGGCCCTTAGAAAAGTTTCAACGGTGGATGTCATTATCATTGCAGCTTCCTTTGGTGTGGTACACTGGAAATGTGTAGCTTCTTAATTTTTACAATAATATTTTAAAATGATCTGTGAAAAATGATGAACGGCGTGGATAAAACACTAACATTAATTTGGGCTCCACAGAGCCCTGCTCGGACGGATTACCATCTGGCAAGGGTAGGATGCAATCCGTGCCCCATTAGAAGATAGATGTCGTGTGGCAGAGCCAGCCGAAAGGTGGAGAAATCTTTCTACCGTACACGTGGCAGGCTAACATGTCAATTGAGACCGTTCATCAATTTTCTCTTACTGTGGATATCGAATTTTTGAAATTCGCATAACTAATTTCACTTAATATGGAGCATCAATAAGGCTCAGGTTATTACATTAAAGTGATCCAACACTGATGGAGTACTGACGGTGTGGATATAGAATATACATATCAAGGTGGGCCCCGCGATAACGGCACTCTATGGGTAGGACACAGATTGGATACCACTGTACATGTATTAGTGGCCATGTATGGTTTCATCCACACAGTCCATCCATTTTGCCATATCATTTTAGATTATGAGATCAAAAATAAGATAGATTTAATGCTAGTCTATTATTAAAAATTTATCATGGCCACGAAAGTTTTGGATCTAAGTTATTATTATTATTAATATTAATATTATTTTGTTTTATATTATTATTATTGCTTTGTTTTCAAAAGGTTGGATAGCAAATAAACATTACGGTGGATAGAGGGTCTACACGAGCAGAGTTAGCTCGGTAACTCGCTCGACTCGACTCGAAAGCTTGATTTGACTTGGTTCGAAACTGAGTTTGAGCCGAGTAGAGCTGATTTTTTGAGCTCGAAAAAATTTCGAACCGAGTTCGAGCTTGCCCGAGCTCGACTCGACTTGGATCGAACCCAACTCGAATTGAACTCGGATCAATTCAGTTCGGTGACTCGATTACCTTGATATTATTGTTGTTCACCAAGTGTTTGATGAAATGACTCAATGAAGCTTGTGGCAAGGAAGGTATGTATATGAAACAAATACTTTTTTTTTTTTTTTTTTTCTTAATTTTTATGTTGCTTATAAGGTGTTTGATAAAATACTTGTAAAACCATTGTTGCTATTTTATATACAGTGAGATTTTGAAGGTGTAGACCATATGTTTGTGAAAATGCTGCACAGGCGAAGTCATCTCAATCTTGGTTTGAACTGGCCCGAGCTGCTGTCCGAACCAAGCTGAGCTGGTTAGTCAGGCTCGAGGACCTAGCCGAGTTGAGTTTAAGCTAAGGTCAGCAAGTGGCGGAGCCGACGACTCGTGTACACCTTTAATGGTGGACTCTAGGAAGATGTCAATGGTGGGTGTCATTATTACATGTGCTTCATGTGGTGTGCCCACTTGAGCCTTGGATATACCTCATTTTTTTGGATTATACCCTTAGGTGATATGGTAAATGGATGGATGGTATGGATAAAACCCAAACGTCGAGGTAGGCCCCTTTAGAGTCCTAGACTATACTGATTGCTGAGCTCGGGAAAGTAGCTAGTGTACTACCCAATGGGCATCTATACTGGGTTTTGGCGGGCCATCATGATGGAGAGAGACTTGCTGCGAACCCGCAACCAGCTATATTGGTGAGACCCTGACTGTAGGAGCCCACCTTGATGTATTCATAGTATATCCACACCGTCCATCGGTTTTTCCAGCTTATCGTAGACGATGGTCTCAAAATCGAAGATCATGCAATAGGGAATCGGAGCCAACTTGGACTAAGTAACACGGGACACATCCGAATCTTAGAACGGTGATCAAAACCATATTCCTAATGAACCTCGTCCAATCAATGGATGTGTGGCTATCAATGGACTAGGCTGATCCCAACGATATTCCTAATGGACCTCGTCCAATCAATGGATGTGTGGCTATCAATGGACTAGGCTGGCCCATCAGAATATCGGGTTCAGCTTGAGGTCGAATACTCGGCATTGAGGCCTAAGCTCGTTTACTTATTGGGCTGGTTTTGGCTTTGTTTTGGATCATGTGAACCAATCTTGGTCGTTTACCCTTTTGCGTGCATTGGTTGTATGGATAGGATTGCCCAAACAGTTAGATTTTGGACTATTACCTACGTAATAGATAACCTATTAAATGAACGGTTTTTATTAGAGTCCACGAATCCCACATGTGTAGCAATGACATGGAAGTGTAGAGCCATGCATGCCAATCCCAAGGAGAGAGGGGAGTAGAGCTGGGCACGGATGACTCGACTTGACTCGGCAGACTCGTTCAGACCCAGTTCTACTCGTGCCAAGTGGGTGAGTAGATCCCAACTAAGTAGACTTTGTCCAATCCGAACTGAGTTGACTTTGGGTTAACTAATAACTCGACTCGACTTGACATGAAATCCAACTCAATACTGACTCGACTTGATCTAAAACCCGACTCGTACATATGGAAAAAAAAAACCCACCAGATTTGACATTTCATACCTGAGCTGCCGTGTGTTTTAAGCTGTGATTTCAGCTTGCCGGCCGCACTCAACCTAACTCGGTGTTAAGTCAACCCGACTCGGTAACTGTGATCGGGTCAAACTTGATCCAAATTAGTCCAGGCTAGACTCAAACCCAAATCCGGTTAGGTATGCCGTCCACAGGACAAACTCCATACGATGTATGTTTTATCCGCATCGTCCGTGGGACGTGTGACTCACCTGATGTATGTGTTTCATATCCACGTTGTCCACTTGATATATATATATATATATATATATATATATATATATATATATATATATATATATATATATATATATATATATATATATATATATATATATATATATATATATGAGGCCTATGTGCAGGGCCCACCTGTTATGTATATTAGGCCTATATGCAGGGCCCACCTGTTGTGTATTTGTGGCTCAAGTATGAGGCCCATTGTGTTGTGTAGCAGGTCCATTGATGCGACCCACTTGATGTGTATATAGGCCCATTGATGCGGCCCACTTGTCGTATTTGAGGCCCATGGGTTGCGGCCCATTATGATGTACTGAGGACCATGGGTCGTGGCCCATTGTAATGTATACTCGGCCCATATATCGTGACCCATGGTGATATATTTTTGACCTATTTAGTGAGGCCCATTTTGATATGTTCCTGCTCATATGATAAGGCCCATTGTGAAGTATTTACGGGCCCATGGTTGAGGCCCAATGCGATGTATGCATGGCCCATTACGTTGTGTACGAATCCCTTATATGGGCCACTCCTTGGGAATAATGTTGGTTAGATGGCCACATTGATGGGCAATGACGGTTAGATGTCCTCATTGTGACCTTCCCGTTAACCTCATTCTTGTTGAGCCCGATTGTCGTGACCGATTCGCCGACTCTGATTATCGATCGATCCCGATTGTCGTGATCGATTGTCGATACCGATCGACGTGACCGATTTGCTGATTCTGATTATCGACCGATTCCGATTGTTATGACCGATTGCCGATTCTGATCGACGTGACCGATTTGCCGATTCTGATTATCGACCGATTCCGATTGTTATGACCGATTGCCGATTCTGATCGACGTGACCGATTTACCGATTCTGATTACTGATCGATTCTGATTGTCGTGACCGATTGTCGATTCCGATCGACGTGACCGATTTGCCGATTCTGATTACTGATCAATTCTGATTGTCATGACCGATTGCCGATTCCGATCGACGTGACCGATTTACCGATTCTGATTACTGATCGATTCTAATTGTTGTGACCGATTGTCGATTCCGATTGACGTGACCGATTTGTCGATTCTGATTATCGACCGATTCCGATTGTCATGACCGATTGCTGATTTTGATCGACGTGACCAATTTGTCGATTCTGAATATCGATTGATTCCAAGTGTCGTGATCGATTGCCGATTTCGATTGACGTGACTGATTTGCCGATTCTGATAATCGATGTCAATTCTGATTGTTGAGGCTGAGTATCGAAGCCAATTTTGATTGGTCGAGGCCGATTTCGATTGTCGAGGCTGAGTATCGAGGTCGATTTGATTGTAGAGGCTTATGTGATAAGGCTCATTGTGATGCATTTGAGGGCCAGGCGATGAAGCCCATTGTAATGAATGTTAGGGCCCGTGTGAAAGGCCTATCATGCTGTATACTAAGCTCTTGAGTGAGGCCGATGGTGTTATATATCTGGCCCTTTGTGAGGCCACGGGTCCACTATATATTAGGCTCCAAGTGGGCCACTCCCTGGGGGTAATGTTGGTTAAATGTCCACATTGTCGAGGTCGATTGTCGATGCTAGTTATTGATACCGATTATGAGTATGTGACAACATAGCATCATGATACATGCCCATACGCATCATCTACATGTTTGTTATGAGATATGGTTAATCATTGCATATGACATTGGACATGTTGTTATGAGACTCCTTGGTAGGTGGAGATTTTCTCACATGAGTACGCGGTATGCGCAGGATTGATGCATGACTTGATTGTATGACTCATGCATCTTGCATTGTGTGTTGTGATTACTGTACGCCCTAGCGACATCAGGGTCGTAGCCTCCACAGGTATTTCGTGGATGGTCAGATGGGACACCGAAAATCTGTTCTACATGGGGTGCTATAGATATCCCTGGGTGAAAGTCCCTAAACCCTCTTGGTTTCAAAGGTTGCTCCAACGTCTAGACCGAGTGGATGCATGAGCGCATGAGGGCCGTATACCGTTAGGCCGCGTCTCCCACTATGTCGTGGTTGGTTGGAAGGGGGTACGGCCTTACCTGCCCGAGAGGAGGAGGCAATGCTAGGCTGAGTCTGACCAGCTCGAGGAATGGGTCCGCTATCAACGAGCCGGGCCCGATATTGGCAGGCGGATATTGAGGTCTCTTCCACTCACCCAGTTGCGCGCGATGGGGCGACAATCTGGTTTGTAGTGTAATAGATCCCGGTGATTTCCCAGAGAGGAACCGTACTGATATGTGGACTTATTGAGTAGAAGTGCATACTCATGCATTTATTTCATTCACTATCCACTCGGGCTGGTGGTGCGCAACTAATTGTTGTGTACCTTCGCATGGCCAGGATTTCGGTTGGGCGCGCGACTAACCTGAGATCAGGAGTTCACCACATTGAGTCTGACTATCCAAATTTAGGTATGAGACTGGTTTGGATAGAAGTCCCTCGTGATAGACTCCATAGCCTGTGATACTACGTACTATCATCCCGACTTCACTCCAGCTTGGTCATTTTATTCGCACCGCATATCACATTGCATCCGCAGTACTTAGCATTTTGGGTTGCCATGTTTCTGCATGGATATGGCCGTTAGTAGTCATGTCTTGCATTGCATAGCCTTGGTACGGCTGATGGCACTCATAGATTTATCAGTATATTTCCGCTTACTTCGATATTGTATGATTTATGACATTGTATCCTCGGCATCTAATATTTGGTTTACTCTGACACTTCATTTGCCTAGCTAATTTGCATTGTGTACCTTGATATTGTATGACTCCTGGACTTGTCAGTACTTCCTCTTACTCTGATTATTCTGATATTGCTTACTTGACACTTACCTTGTGCACACACTTACACCACCCTCTAAGCTTTCTATAAGCTTATGCACGATAGATGTGTGCAGGAGATGTTAGGTTACAGCATTGTTGAGCTTGGAGCATGCAGCGGTCTTCTGGAGCTTGATTTTCGATTTATGTATTTTTCCTTTCAGCATTGTACTCAAATTATTATATTAGTGGATATGTGTTGTTGATGTTGACTTTGTGAATTGGGTGATCTTGTGGTTATGCTTATTACGAGTTAAATGCAAAAGTTAAAAAATAAAAAATAAAATAAAATCTCCTTGTAGGATCCCAGGATCGGAATCTGGCATATGGACGTTATGAGCCGAGAATGGAATACTACGGAGGCTGTCAGCACCAGATTCGATGATCGGGATTCTTGTGAATCCAATTTTCAGATTTGGGACGTGACAACCAATGTAGAATAGGTATAAGAGATCCATGCGGTTAATCAGGTGGGCCTATTGATGAACATTACCTGGCCAATGAATCATGCTAACCAATTAACCCATCAGGTGGGGCCAACCATGAACGTACCCTGGCCCATATAAGTCATGCAAATCAATCAACTCATCATCTGGGCAAAAACCAGTGTCCAATAAATGGACGGTCCAAACAAAATCACCGGTGTAGATTTCAGGGTAGTGCATGTTCACAACAGAGCCACCTCTTACCTGGCCCGCACCTCCTCACGCCTGCAGCCTGCATGCCACAATGGAATGTGCCTTCCCTGTTGTTGTGTGGCCACCCGCTGGGGCCCGCATGCTGAGATGGTCCCATGATTTGAACCTTCCATGTTTTAGAGTTGTATGCATGCCACTGAAAATCTCATTTTTGATGTTCTAAATTAATTAATGTATAAATATTATGTGGTTTACAAATCATAGAGACAACAACATGGACGGCTCTGATCATAAAATCACTGAGCATGCGGGCCCGATGGGCGGAGATATATGGTGGATTATTGCACCGCAATGGAGGCAAAACAATTACTACCACTGTTATGATTTGTCATTTTGTTGCGTGCGTATTCCGACGTCTCTCCTGCGTGACGGAGTTCCACAGAGGTTTGCCGCAGTACATCTCGACGCACTGCAATACGGTACGCAGGGACTTGAACCTTTGAATGTGAGTCATCTTCCAATGATCCAAGCCGTTAATATGACAATTCCCACATCACTAGTGGAAAAGCAGTAAATAAAACCTTATCTCTAATTATTTCAACTCTTCTGTAATTTAGCTCTTCTGCTCTAAAAATGAACGGTCACCATAACTATTGTATGATCCATGGGTTAAAATACTCAATCTGAGGTCCTTTTTGGGTGTCCCCGTCAAGGATAGCCCTATCAAAATAAACGGTTCGTATCATTGAAAAATGCTCAGATCCAACGGCTAGAGTCACGATGTCTATTATGGCAACAGCTGTTTTGTAAAAAAAATGCTGATACAATCCGTGGATTTAAATTGTCTGGTCTCACGTTGAGTCATGTCTCATCCGAGTCAGGTCCATAGCCCTGACTCGGCCGAGTTGGGGTTGACTCGTGGCGTCAAACTAAATTGGGTTGACCGAGTCCGAGTCAACTGGGAGACGAAGTCTTAAAAACAATAATGCAACGGTCAAAAAGCTCAAGGGGTTTGCACCACAACGCATCTTGATGTAGTGCAATGGGACACAAATTGAGTCCCTTTCAATGATCCAAACCGTTTAGAGATGGTATGACTTTAGATTGCAGACATCCAACGATTAAAATATTAAAATATTCCAGTTTAAGAGTTTGGCAGAATTTCTTATGAATATCTTCTCAAGTGGTCAACTCTATCCGTTTGGTTGTTGCATGGAAGAGAGAGAAAAGATTCAAAGGCTAGAATATTTCAATTTGGGAGATTTTGCAATAATGGTCTATCCATGATGGGACCCTCATATCAATGGCTTTGATAGACATAACCATTGGCCCCACATTTATAGACTTAGTTCCAAACGCAAAAGTAATTACTCCATATTCATGGGTAGAAATAGGGCCTCCTGAGTTGTTATTTTTTTTTTTTTAATAGCAAATTTTCAGCGGACATGTACATAACTGGGCTAATTGATTCCACGAGAGACTGATCCAACCATGCACAAACTTTTGGCTGGGAATTCTCCACCATGCATTTGTTTTTATGGACCATAGTCCGCTAATTTAGTAGATCAACTAGATTTTGAGACAGATCATGTATTGAGGTGCTGAGTAAACTCTATGGGGCCATCGTGGAAATATGTCTTATCTATGTTGTCCATTTATTTTTTCATATCATTTTAAGGTTATGAGCCCATCCATGTTGAAATTGTCATTGGGCTTATAGTTATGTTTATTTGTCATCCAACCTATTTGTAAGGTCACGTGTAACATCCTGGATTTTTACTGTTTTGGATTTTAAAAATTCCTTGAATTTTATTTTTATTAATTAACTTATAATATCACTTAATGACCATTAGCACTCAATGTTAGTTTATACAGGGGTAGTACCAGTAAAGAACTGCACAAGTCCGTTTAATCAACCGTAGGAAGTCAACGAATCTGCCTGATCAGTTGAACAAGAAGTTAGCCCCATGATTTACTCACATAGGGCCCAAATCTAATCGACTCATCGCTAATAAATCAAAACAATCATAACTAAATTAAAGATCCAACCGAAACCGAGTCAAACAAGGCCCGGATCTTGGCTAATAGACCAATGAACCTCGTTACTCTTTTAGCCTAAAACCAACGGCTTAGAATAATTATGACCAAATCTTCACTTTCACTAGTTATAAATAGGCCACACTATGAACATAGTTAATCCAAACCCTAATCATTGCCCACGAGAAATCTCACTACCAAATTCATTCCAGAAATGCCCCGATTTTCCAAACAAGTTCTAGACCGCTCGTTAATGGGCCACTAATTCCAAAATTATAGAGTAATGTCCGTCTTACTAGGCCTGACGTCCATCGCGAGAGTCGGACCTGGGTACTGCCCAGAACCGCTCAACTTGAGCCAAAGGATGAGTGCATGAGAAGTGCAAATACCTCAAAGAAAGGAGCTGGAACTTAAGTGAATTGGGTTATCCACTCTTATGCAAAGTTGAGGATTTCGGAATGTCGGTTTACGACCAAACTTCACACATAGAATGAGGATATTTCCCTACTCATATCCGTATAGCCGCGACTCCGATCGACCATCGGCGACCGTTGAACAAACTTCTCATCATATCTGTCGATCGGCGCATCCAAATGGCGGGACGATCATATCCATACGTAGATCATTACTAGGGCTAACTATCTTACGATGTATATCAATATGTACACCCCATAGTAGGCCCTAGAGCTTAGAAAGACCCTCCCATAGGTCTAGTATAGTAAAAAACCCAACACTTGGGGCCATTTCTACCAAATCTGGCATTATAAAAGGGCCTCATTTGGGCACCCCCTCTCCCCACCCTAGAAGAGAGAGAAGAGAGAAAGGGGAGAAGAGAAAGAGGAGAGTAAAGAGAGGAAGGGAGAGTGAAGGAGGGAGAGAAAGTGGGTCATAGTTGAAGTGGGGCCCAAGAAAGTTCCATCTTACAAATTTTTCTCTTCTTCAAGGAAACCCTCCACCACAACCACAAGAACCACTTCCGTTGATTGTATAGGTAAATCTCTCACCCATTTTTCTTGAAACCCTTATGTAAGAGAAGATTTGCATGAGGTTCTAACATGCAAGAGTATTGTCTTAGGATTCCGGCCGATCCACATCGAGTTCGGCGCTTTTAGGTCGTTTTTCAAGACCTCAACAATTCATAGGTGCGGATTATTATCCTTAAGTGGTCTAACACCAACTATATCATGAGCCTAATGATTTTGATTGCTTGAATGATGTATTTGAAAATTTTAAAGAAACCTAGGAGTTGTATGTCTTGTCTGGAATTGCACGGAATAGTATGTTTTGTTTAGTTCTTACATGAGGTTGTTCTTGCCTCTCACATGATTTGTTACAATGGTTGATTACATGTTCATGTCTTTTGTGATTTTCTCATAAGGTGTTGCTTTATAACATGTATAATTCCTTAATTCTTGCGCTATCTGGTTCTATGAAGTGTAGGAAGTGCTTAGCTTCCTCACTAACCCACACAACGCACTTGCACCCTTAGTTCACATCATGATTAGCTTTGCTTGGTAGAAACATTGAGATTCTATGTTGGAAGATGTGAACATATGCTTCTACTTGTATTGGATGATAACCCCGATTGTGGCATGTTATGAAATTACCCTCAACCATTGGGTTGGTAAGGGAAATGAGGAGAGTAAAGGTGGTCCTGTTGGTAGGACTATCTTGATGCTAAACTCATGGATTTAGACAAGTGTGCGTTGGCGACAGTAGTTAGACTACATGGGTCACTCGTACCCGATGTCATCTGTCGCGTGCTTGCCTAGACTCGTGCTGTCTAGCCCATTTATTGTCCAACCTTGTTTGTTAATACTGTTTGCTCATATATGTATGTAACCTATAACACTATACAACTATTGTAGCCTATCGATAATCAAATTGAAACGGGTCCACTGCCTCGTGAGCCGGGTATGGTGGAATGAGACACTGTGTCTGAGCTGTCGACCTACGCTGGGGTGCCGTGCCCCCCCGTAGTAATCACGAGTGATCCTTTTCTCTCGCACTCCCCATGTGTTTGAAGTTGGGGATGAAGAAACCGACGGGATTAAGGACCGTGGGGTCTCGGCCTCACACATTAGGGGATCTTGGCCTCGCAACTAGTTTAGGGCATTTGATACGTGGGGTGTATCAGATTTCCCAACCTGCTGGATGAATGGACTTAACTAAGAACCCGGTTAATATTACCATTGCATTGCACTAGCTAGGTTGGCGACTCGGCAGTCGAGGTCGCTCTGAGGGAGTGTTGACATACACGATCGTTAGATGGAGTCGCTCGAGGGAGTGTTGTGGCGAGGGCATGCATCATATCATCTATCATGCATACACATTAATAAGATTAGTTAGATATTTGTAAATGATTGCGTTTCATTAAGTTCATAATATAACTGATGCCTGTTACAACTTAAGACTAATAGCACCTACTGAGTTGATCACTCACTCCCACTCTAGGATGGTGTTTTAAAATACCAACTAGACTCTTCAGTAGATGCAGGTGATGCAGGGTACGGGGAGCATGACGGCGCGAGACTGGATGTTGAGGACAAGTTGTCATATTTCCAGTTGATGGATGGCTCGCCCTAGTTTTGCGAGCGGACTGGGATTGCTAAGTAGGGGACTTGGTGAATCATTCTTTTGGACATATTTTGTTTGTACTTTTGTTGGGCAATGCCTTATGCGACCCATAGTTATAAATTTTCTTTTGGACTTGTAAACATTTAACCTTTCCCATTACAGTTGACTAGTTGTGAATTGTGAATCATGTTTCAAGTAATTCCAGGCTACGTATCTAAACCTTATTAAACGCACTTTAATAAGAAAATAGGTTATAAGTGATACCCATGAACTCGGAAGTTAAGTGTATATACGACCCTCAATTTTCAGAGTGTTACAAGATGGTATCAGAGCAATAGTTTGGAATCAATTGGGTCATGAGTCATGAATTCACTAACGCGTCCGCTGACTTGAGAGGAAACACAATAGAAAACACGAAAATGCTAGGAACCACCCTAGTCCCTGAACTGCCACTCCTAGATGGAAGGTAAGACTCCAAGAGTTTTAGGGTTGGGTAGCGAGAGTAAGTAGTGACGCTAGAAAATAGGTCCAAGAGCCTTACGAATGGCTTAGGCTAAGGAGAGAGAGGATAACAATATTAGAATTTGACCTGGGAGGCTTACGACACGTTTCAGCCAATTCTCGGGCAAGAAGTCGGGAACTTAACGGCGAGACCCGATCCGACTAACTAGGAAATTTAGGTAGTCTAGGCCACCTAATCCCTAAGGGCCCATTTGGCCAACTGCGTTAGGTGGGATTAAGGTGAATGGAATGGTAAGAATAACAATACATACATGTGTAAGGTATTGTCCATAGATTGTCTGTATCCCATGTTTTCTAATACAAGGTTTGGGATTTATGCAATTAAAGGTAAATCGCGTGATTTTCTTTCAAATTACACTTAGAAATCCCATATCACACCTTCCAACACAAGACTTATTCTACAAAGCCTATGAAATAAGTTTTAAATTCCGTCCCACACCCATTCCACATATGCCATTCTCAAATCTTGAGTCCGGAGTAGCATTGCAACCCCATTTAGTACAACTAAATGCCCTTAGCCAGACAGGCCTAAGTTAAAATCTCTCTTTCCAACATATCTCCTTAAATATTCACTTGACATCACCCTATTCTTGAATTTCCCGGGTACATTGGTAGGAACGAGTCGGAAATCGAAAGATTTGACGGTCGAAAACATCGTTCTAGATCAAATGAGTGAATATCGGGTCAAATTTGGTAGTTTCAACCCATTTGGAGGTAAAGAGTTAGAGGTGAACGAACATTTATCGAAAACAGTGAAAATGGAGAAAAACTGAGTTTTGGCCACTAACCGAGAGGAATTTCATGAAATAGATAGTCCCATTGCGTAGAACAGCTTCTTCTCCTACCCCAAAATCGTATATGGTACGTCTCAGGGGGCCTTACCGGCGCCCAAAAAATATCAAATAAAGTGGGCCTTACCCGCAGTGCAGAGGCCCGGCAAGACCCCGCCCGCACGACCCCGCTCGACCACATGACCCTGCCCAACCAACCACATGACCCCCCCCGGGTGTCCAGGGTGTCCGCGAGACCCCGCCTAGCCGGTGGGACCCTGCCTAGACCTCCAGAGGGTCGGCGGGACCCCGCCGAAAATTTCTGCAATTTTAGGTCAAATTCAAAAATTCATATCTCCTTCGATATAACTCCGATTTAGGTGATTCAAAAGTCATATTGAAGCTTAATAAGTATAGTTTTATATCAAAATAAAATAAAAGTTATAATATAATTAAATTTGGAGTGAATTGACAATTGTCCAAAAATTATTAGTTTTAGATGGTGGTTACTTCTAGAATTTTTATAATTCATTTACAACTCCAAATGATATGAAATTTGGTGAGAAGACTTAAAACTTGATGTTAAATCATCATAAAAAATTTGAAAATAATCAAGTTATTAAAAGTATAAGAAACGTTACAACATAAGTCCCCTCCTCCCTTTTAATGTACACACGAGTAAGGCCTATTTCCCTTGCTATTTAGGACTATCTAGAGTCCATAAAACCTATCTCTACTACTCCTATTTCCCTCCACCATCCCTTATAAACCCTAGAGAAAACTCTTCTTCTTCCAAATCTCAAAACCCAATCCCCAAACCCACCATCTTCTTCTTCACTCCACCCCTCTCCCGCATTTCACTCGAACCCTTCCAAATAGGAAGCTCCTCCCCTCTAAAACCCATCCTCAACAACCTCACCTTCAATACTTCTCTCCCAACCATTTTCAAGATCTCAATCCTCTTCTAAAGAAAACCCATCTCCCAATTCCTTATATTCCACAACCTGTTTTCAAATTCTTTCCAAACCCAACCATTTCAACTTCAAACCCTACCTCTCCTTTCCCTCATTACACCCTTCTACTAAGCAATCCAAGGGAAAAAACATCCTCCCCTCACCTTCAACACACCCTCATTCTCCTCATTTTCCTCTCCCAACAAAGGAAATTAAATCCTCATTCTTCAACAAGCTTCTTCTTCTTCTATCCCTTCCCCTCAACTCAACCCCTAACCCATCTCCTCTCCATCATCTCCAAGCCATCTTCCCAAATCCATTCTTCAACCCCATTTCAACACTCTCACCCGGCCCCTCATTCTCAAAGCCCACATCAAACCCATTTTCTCCTCCTTTACAAAACCATTCCATCTCAACAACCACCCTCAAAATCCCACTTCATTCATTCATTCACTTCCACTTCCATTCACAAAACCCATTCACCAAAACTCATTCATAAAACCCAACATCAACCCTCTTTCTCAAAACCCATTCTCAAATTCATTCTCACACCCATCCTTCCACATTCATTTCTAATCCATTTCTCCACGACCCATCCTTAACAAACCTTCCTCAAATACATTCCTAAACTCATTCTCTAGTCTTCTCAAAACCACCCCTAAAATCTTCCCTCCAACGACCCACCTACATTTCTCACAGCTAATCCATCCTAACCGAGGGATATGGCGTTCTTAGCAACCGTTGCCTCTTTTTTCTCCATTCCGGTGATCCTTTCCCTCAAGGGGAAGAAGCACCCCCGTCCTCATCCGACCCAGAAGAATAGTGGCTTAACTTTACGGATAAGTAGTAGTTTGTTTGAGTCAGTAGGATTACTTCCAAGTATTGAAAGATAATTGTAACCTTTCCTGCTTTGATTAGGCCGTATTTCCCTTATGTTTGCAATATCTAGTGACACTTGAAATCCATGCTGTAAAATGTAACTGGCCATGCAATGGCATTTTGGATTTAATAGGAACGTATGAATTGTCTTGAAGTTTTTCTTCTTGTTTGTGAATGCCTTGTATGTATAATTGTTATGCTTGTGAAATTGGACCTATAGGTCTTATACATATTGTGTACGACCCTTGAACAGAAAATGCTCTAGTGTTTAACCTCTTAAGGAACGTCCTTCCAGGAAATGCCTCCGCGGGGAGAAGGTTGATATGTTCGTCTACCTCACGGCGGCCTTGTCGAGAGGAACCTTAAGTTTCTACAAACCTTTTTACGATAGTTGTTTAATCATAAGCACCGTGGGAGACTCACCACCCACTAAATTATTAAAAATGTGAAACTTGAACTTTTTAATAAATTTTGATATCTTCTAAACGTTAAGAATAATCGGACTACGGAATTATGGAACCATACATTTGCGAAGTATTCGCGGCTTAACCCAACTCTCGATCCTGGGTGAATACCGACGAACTCACTACTTTGACCAAGCAAAAGACCAGGATCTACCAAGACTAGGAAGGGATACAACGATCTTTCTGCCCTGGTCAGGTAGAGGATCAACGTATGGGATCAAAGCCTACCACAACTGTCTTTCTGTATTAACCCAATCATAAAGAGTAGAATATACCACCCTTAGGTAAACTTTATCATCAAACACTTAGCATGATAATCATGATTCTGACATTTGTTTTCAAATCTCAAAGGTGAAAATTTTTAAAGGGGGTAGGTCACAATGAGCTAGGCTAGTGTATTATTTATATACCCTAAAACATATATAAACCCGAAACCAATAAAACTTAAGCAAATGAAATGATAATATCTCTGCTTATTACCCTTAGGTAATTTCAGGGACGAAATTATTTTTAAGGCGGGTAGATTGTAACATCCTGAATTTTTACTGTTTTGGATTTTCAAAAATCCTTGAATTTTATTTTTATTAATTAACTTATAATATCACTTAATGACCATTAGCACTCAATGTTAGTTTGTACAGGGGTGGTACCAGTAAAGAACCGCACAAGTCCATTTAATCAACCGTAGGAAGCCAACGAATCTGCCCGATTAGTTGAACAACAAGTTTAGCCCCATGATTTACTCATATAGGGCCCAAATCTAACCAACCCATCACTAATAAATCAAAACAATCATAACTAAATTAAAGATCCAATCGAAACCGAGTCAGACAAGGCCCGGATCTTGGTTAATAGACCAAATGAACCCCATTACTCTTTTAGCCTAAAACCAACAGCTTAGAGTAATCATGATCAAATCTTCACTTTCACTAGTTATAAATAGGCCACACCATGAACATAGTTAATCCAAACCCTAATCATCACCCACGAGAAATCTCACTACCAAATTCATTCTAGAAATGTCTCGATTTTCCAAACAAGGTCTAGATCGCTCGTTAGTGGGCCACTAATTCCAAAATTATAGAGTAATGTCCATCTTACTGGGCTTGACGTCCATCGCGGGAGTCAGACCTGGGTACTACCCAAAACCGCTCAACTTGAGCTAAAGGACGGTGCATGAGAAGTGCAAATACCCCAAAGAAAGGAGTTGGAACTTAAGCGAATTGTGTCATCCACTCTTATGCAAAGATGAGGATTTCGGACCATCGATTTACGACTAAACTTCACACGTAGAGTGAGGATATTTCCCTGCTCATATTCGTATAGCCGTGACCCCGATCGACCATCGGCAACCGTTGAACAAACTTCTCATCATATCTGTCGATCGACGCATCCAAATGGTGGGACGATCATATCCATATGTAGATCATCACTAGGGCTAACTATCCTACGGTGTATATCAATATGTACACTCCATAGTAGGCCCTAGAGCTTAGAAAGACCCTCCCATAGGTCTAGTATAGTAAAAATCCAACACTTGGGGCCATTTTCACAAAATCTGGCATTATAAAAGAGCCTCATTTGGGCACCTCCTCTCCCCATACGATTTTACCCTAGAAGAGAGAGAAGAGAGAAAGGGGAGAAGAGAAAGAGGAGAGTAAAGAGAGGAAGGGAGAATGAGGGAGAGTGAAGGAGGGAGAAAAAGTGGGACATAGTTGAAGTGGGGCACAAGAAAGTTCCATCTTGCAAATCTCTCACTCTTCTTCAAGAAAACCCTCCACCACAACCGCAAGAACCGCTTTCGTTGATTGTATAGGTAAATTCCTCACCCTTTTTTCTTGAAACCCTTATGTAAGAGAGGATTTGCATGAGGTTCTAACATGCAAGAGTATTATCTTAGGATTCCGGCCGATCCACACCGAATTCGGCGCTTCTAGGTCGTTTTCCAAGACCTCAATGATCCATAGGTGCAGACTATTATCCTTAGATGGTCTAGCACCAACTATATCATGAGCCTAATGATTTTGATTGCTTGAATGATGTATTTGAAAACTTTAGAGAAACCTAAGAATTGTATGTCTTGCCTGGAATTGAACGGAATATTATGTTTTGTTTAGTTCTTACATGAGGTTGTTCTTGCCTCTCATATGATTTGCTACAATGGTTGATTACATGTTCATGTCTTTTGTGATTTTCTCATAAGGTGTTGCTTTATAACATGTATAATTCCTTAATTCTTGCGCTATCTGGTTCTATGAAGTGTAGGAAGTGCTTAGCTTCCTTATTAACTCACACAACGCACTTGCACCCTTAGTTCACATCATGATTAGCTTTGCTTGGTAGAGACATTGAGATTCTATGTTGGAAGATGTGAACGTATGCTTCTACTTGTATTGGATGATAACCCTGATTGTGGCATGTTATGAAATTACCCTCAACAATTGGGTTGGTAAGGAAAATGAGGAGAGTAAAGGTGGTCCCGTTGGTAGGACTATCTTGATGCTAAACTCATGGATTTAGACAAGTGCGCGTGGGCGACAGTAGTTAGACTACATGGGTCGCTCGTACCCAATGTCGTCTATTTCGTGCTTGCCTAGACTTGTGCGGTCTAGCCCATTTACTGTCCAACCTTGTTTGTTAACACTGTTTGCTCACATATGTATGGAACCTGTAACACCCTACAACCATTGTAGCCAGTCGATAATTAAATTGAAAAGGGTCCACTGCCTCGTGAGCTGGGCATGGTGAAATGGGACACTGTGTCTAAGCTGTCGGCCTACGTTGGGGTGCCACGCCTCCCCGTAGTGACCGCGAGTGATCCTTTTCTCTCGCACTCCCCATATGCTTGAAGTCGGGGATGGGGAACCTAATGGGATCAAGAACCGCGGGGTTTCGGCCTCACACGTTGGGGGGTCTTGGCCTCGCAACTAGTCCATGGCATTTGGTATGTGGGGTGTATCAGATTTTCCAACCTACTAGATGAATGGACTTAGCTAAGAACCCGATTAACATTACCATTACATTGCACTAGCTAGGTTGGCGACTCGGCAGTTGAGGTCGCTCTGAGGGAGTGTTGACATACGCGATCGTTAGATGGAGTCACTCAAGGGAGTGTTGTGGCGAGGGTATGCATCATATCATCTATCATGCATACGCATTAATAAAATTAGTTAGATGTTTGTGAATGATTGTGTTTCATTAAATTCATAATATAATTGATGCCTTTTACAACTTAAGACTAATAGCACCTACTGAGTTGATCACTCACTTTCACTCTAGGATGGTGTTTTAAAACACCAACCAAACTCTTCAGTAGATGCAGGTAATGCAGGGTACGAGGAGCATGACGGCACGAGACTGGACGTTGAGGACAAGTTGTCCTATTTCCAGTTGATGGGTGACTCGCCCTAGTTTTGCGAGCGGACTGAGATTGCTAAGTAGGGGACTTGGTGAATCATTCTTTTGGACATATTTTGTTTGTTCTCTTGTTGGGCAACGCCTTATGTGACTCATAGTTATAAATTTTCTTTTAGACTTGTAAACATTTAACCTTTCCCATTACAGTTGACTAGTAGTGAATTGTGAATTATGTTTCAAGTAATTCCAGGCTGCGTATCTAAACCTTATTAAATGCACTTTAATAAGAAAATAGGTTATAAGTGATACCCATGAACTAAGTCGAGTGTGTGTATAATCCCCGATTTTCAGGGTGTTACATCACGTATACATGAATTAGGGGAAAACATAAATATCACTTTCATTCACAACTTTTTTGGCCCCAAGGTTTTTTAATGATAAACATTCAATTCACATTGTTTCATTTGGTGTGGCTCACTTGAGCTTTGAATATGCTTCAATTTTGGACTCATGCCTTAAAGTGAGCTACTAAAACGGATGGACAGCGTGGATAAGTTACATACACCATGCATGGTGGGCTGCATAGAATTTACTTAGTACCCACACAATCATCTTCTAATACCTCACATTTAAATTTAAGTTGATTTGTATGTAATGCATTGGATTCAAAAACTATAAATGCATTGAAATTTATAATATATTTATAGGAACTTAAATTTGATTACTAAATTAACTTTTACATCCTAAACAGTATGTGTGAAAAGAATGATATTATAATAAACCCATTGAAATATATTGTTAGACAAAATATGATAAAATTTCAAATTAACCTCAAGTGGACTACAAGCATATGATCACAAACGAACGACTAATCAATGTTTTTCATTCGACAATTTATACATCCAATGTTTGGATGGCTTTGATCATTCTATCGATTACAATTTTAATAATGTAGTCGATGATGTAGTTGTTTTGCCACATATACAACACATTCACGCACAACTTTTCTGCCTTTAAAATTAAGTGAAAAATAGAAATAATTTTAAATCACAACACAGGTAAAGATTTCCAATTAAACACAATAAAATTGTGCGTTCGAGTAACCTTTACTCTTAATACCCGGATTTCTGCATCAACACCTTCCAATCCAAGCGTTCAAACGCTTTTTGATTCCCTCTATATGTGTGTGTAATTGCCATATAATTATGTGTATGTGAGTTTAATGAAAATTTTAGAAGACACTTTTTCTTAATGAAATTCTTTAGAAGATGCTTTTTATTTTTTAAATCAGGACTGTTGGACTGTTTCGGACCAGAACCTGTAGCCTTTTCGAGTTGGGTCCCTATGATCCATACTTGGGTTTTTGAACTAGATCCACCTCATCACATCTTTTCCAGCTCATTCAATCCAAATGATTTAAGCAGGTGGCCTTCCAATCCTGTGGGATGCATGTAATGAATGCACTAGATGTCATGCACATATCATGTGGGCCCCACAATAGTCGGAACGGCTACTAGCTATGGTTGTGACACTACCACTAAGTGCACCTCTTAAATGATAAAATCGCAGTGGCACCACAGCTTGACCCGACCAGACTGGTGGATGGTCCATGCTTTTAAGAGCGACTCATCCAACTCGGCTCATTCATCCTTGACTCGTGCGAGTCACGAATCGAATCGAACAAGCCGATTGGACTCATATGTCTGTTATCATATCGTTTGACCGTTGAATATATCTCGACACATTATCGATTCGTAAACTACATCGCGATATTTTGGGCCAAGATTTTCAACGGCTTGACCATATAAAATTTTGAAGAATAGGATGGTGTGGACCAATCACGATGCAGAAGAGTAGGACTTTTCTACTCGTGGCAGAACGTTTGTACGTACTTAAAACGTCTAATGCTTTTGATCACTACTGTGAACACACAGCCGCATTTTTTTATTTTTTTATTTTTAATGGTTTCTGCGATTCCGTTGAATTATACCATTTGGACTTTGAATTCGCGATTGTTTTGCGTGATACGAATTCGTCAGACGTGAGAAAAAATGGCACACGTGGCATTTCGTAGGGGAGAAAATCCGGCCACGCGGTTTGGACGGTAGAGATTGACGTGCGTGCCAATGTCAAATGGGAAGAAAAAGCTTTGGTAGTCTGGCGGAGTGTGATGGTTGATACCCATGCACTCAAAAGGTTTACTACCTACCAACACACGTGCCAATCTCCGAGATTGAATCCATCGATCAGGAATATTTTCGGTGGGGCCCACCTAATGGACGGATTAGATCTTGTAAACATGCACCAAGTCGGCACGTGTTGTAGTAGATAAGCTAACTTATTCATCGTATGCGTGCGCTCGGTTTGCACGGAACTCAAATCTAACCGTCCGAATCATAGGGGACCACTGTAGATCGTTCATGACCTGAATATCAGATCGACAAGAATGGTCCTAACCGGCGATTAATGGACATAGGTTTGTTGAGTGTATACCGCCAGCTATCATTCATTTGACCATCTGTTGCAGGTCCAGCAATCAATCATTATCGCATCTAAAGTGGGGCCCACGATTTAGATGGTTCGATCTGGGTTACAAACACTCCAATTGTACAAATCATGAGTGCATGCGTGTGAACCGCCATCCTCTGCGAGTGTACCAAAAAAATCACCACCACATAAAGGACGCGGGATGTGGAGTGAGTCGCTCACCACACTTTACCGTTGTGTGAAGACTCTGTGGGGCCCACAGTCATGAATTTGTGTTATCCACTCCCCCCATCCATTTTTAAATATCATTTTATGGCAATATAACAAAACTTAAGTTTATAAAAACCTTGAGTATACCACAATTAAGAAAACAGCGGGGGATTTAACGCCTGCCATTTAAACCATTTTGGGGGTCACAGAAATTTTGAATCAATATGATATTTGTTTTATATCTTCATACAGATATTTTTGACCTTATTAATAGATTGGATGGAAATTAAACGTTATGGTGGGCCCTACGAATGTTTTAACAGTGAGAATCATTGTCCCCACTGATATTTTTGGTGGTCCATTTGAGTCTTGAAAATTATTCATTTTTGGGATAAAGTCTAAAATTATCTATTCAAATTGATGAACGGTGTGGATATAATAAATACATCATTTTTGGGGCCATGTAACTTTGATCTCCTTTGAACCGTTCAATCCCACACCCCGGGGATTGAACTCCCACCATTAAAATTTTCTTGGGAGCTACAGAAGTTCTGGATCAATCTGAAAATTTTCTTTTCCCTCCATCCGTGGGCCCTAGCAAGGTTTCAACAGCGGGTGTCATTATCAAATATGCTTCCTGTGATGTGGTCCACTTAAACCTTGGATCTACCTCAATTTTTTGTTTCATAATATAAAGTAATTTGTAAAAAGGGATGAACCACGTGGATAAAACTCATAAATCATGGTAGGCCCCACAAAGCCTCCGTTGGACCGTTTCCATTCAGGCGGAGTTGCACGCAATCCCCTTCCCATAGAACCCCAACATCTGACCATGACTTTTTAAATTAAAAAAAGAGAGAATGTACCATCGCTCCACTCTATAAATACCGGTGCATTCCTTTGCATGGAATATCACAACACAAGATTCTCCAACTCATAGCTATGGATTCACTTCTCCAATTGCAAGCAATATCTAGCCTTTTTGCATTAGCTCTCTTCTATATTCTATGGCTATCAAGGCCAAAAAACAAGAAGAGCAATGCCCACAAGCCACCAGAGCCGTCCGGTGGCCTTCCCATAGTGGGCCACCTCCTTCAGCTGGCGGGGCCCGATCCCCTCCATCGAACACTTGGATCCATGGCTGATAAGTATGGCACAGTATTCATGCTACGGTTCGGATCACACCGTACACTTATCGTGAACGGTAGAGATGTAGCAAAAGAGTGCTTCACAACCAACGATCAGGCCCTCTCGGCCCGCCCCAAGAGTGCGTTCGGTGATCATATGAGCTACAACTACGCCATGTTTGGATTCGCGACGTATGGGCCGTACTGGCGTGAGGTCCGTAAGATCGCCACATCTCAGCTTTTGTCGAACCAACGGCTCAAATCGCTCATGCACGTCCGGGCCACCGAGATCAGCACGTGCATGGATGGATTGTATGGGTTGTGGATTGAGAATGATCAACGGCCAGTTAAGATGGACATGAAGAAGTGGTTGTATGGTCTCGCATTCAGCATCCTGGCCAAGATGATCATCGGCAAACGCTTCTTTGGTACAATCGACGGTGATGATGAGGCCGTTCGTGTGCGGCGAGTGATGCAACAAGTATCTTATCTTGGTGGGGTATTTGTACCGTCCGATGCGCTTCCGTTCCTTAAGTGGATGGATTTGCAAGGGCATGAGTGGGCCATGAAACGAACGGCTGGTGAGATGGACACGATCATATCGAGCTGGCTAGAGGAACACCGTGTGAAGAGGCAGTCTGATGGGCCCCACAATGATCAGGATTTCATGGACGTGCTGTTGTCGATCCTGGAGAGTGCCCAGGTCCCTAGCTATGATACTGATACCATTATCAAGGCCACAGTACTGGTAAGTTTACGGTGTGGATTTATTTGTGGGGGCCGACTCGATCTGCATATGATCATGGTGGCCTGATGGGATGATCCTATCCATTCAAACAAGGGCTTGATCAGAAATGGACGTTCAGACCATTCTTGTAACGTCCATTCTGCATGTCCTTATTTTCGAACGCGGATTGCGTCCAACCCCCGGCCCGTCTCCTGTTGGGAACGAGCAAGATCTTTGATGGCCACCATGATGTATGGGTTTTATCCACACCGTCCATGCAATTTTATGCACTGTTTTAATAATAAAGACCAAAATTTAGGCAGATCCAAGGCTCAAGTGGACCACACCACACGAAATAGCGGTGATATTGATTATCACCGTTGAAACTTTTCTTGGGCTAACCTTGATATTTATTTTCCATCCAACCTATTCATAAAGTTACATAGACATGGATGCAGAGAAAACACAAATATAAGCTCGATTGAAAACTTCTGTGACCCCTGACAAGTTTTCAACGGTAAGAGTTTAATCCCCATTGTGTAGTCCACGTCTTTCTTGGATCTGCCTCAGTTTTAGGCTACTATCCTAAAATGATATGGAAAATGGATGGACGGTGTGGATAAAATCCATACATCACGGTGGCCACTCAAAGCTCCTGCCCGTTGCGGGGTGGGACGCAATCCTCGTCCCTTGTTTTCATGCATTTGAGTACGAAATCATGGAGGTTTCTAGTCAAAATCAGTCTACGGTGGGCCCCCTCCCATCCAACGGTTCCTGTTGATCATAGGGTGGTCCATTTATATGGTAACTGATCATAGCTCTTAAAATATATGATATTCAAACTCTTCAGGTGGGCCACCCAGTTCAAAAACATGGGATACTTTGATACTACGTGTTCAATTTCTAAGTGCCTGTGTATCAAGCATCACACCACACCAGAGTATTAATTAACTCCCACTGATTCACTTGATTGAAATAGTATTGTCATTCTCTGCAGATGATTATTGAAGCTGGATCGGAGTCTATGAGCTCTGCACTGATATGGACCCTCTCTGTACTAATGAACAACCGCCACGTGTTAGTAAAGGCCCAAGAAGAGGTGGACCGCCACGTCGGCAGGGACCGACACGTGGACGACTCAGATGTCAAGAACCTGGTCTACCTCAATGCCATCATCAAGGAAACGCTGCGCCTGTACCCGCCATCGCCGCTCGGTGTCCCGCACGAGGCCATGCAAGATTGCTACATTGGTGGATACCATATCCCCAAGGGCACACGTGTGATGGTCAATATGTGGAGGCTGCACCGGGACCCACACGTGTGGTCGAACCCACACGAGTTCCAGCCAGAGAGATTTCTCACTGATCACATGGACACGGACTTTAGGGGCCAGCATTTCGAGTTTATGCCGTTCGGATACGGCCGTCGATCTTGCCCAGGAATGCCACTCGCACTCCCGACCGTTCACTTGACACTCGCTCGTCTAATCCATTGCTTTGAGTGGGCCACAACAGATGGTGGGCCTGTGGATATGACGGAGACGTTACAGACTACTCTCACCAGATCAGAACCGTTGGAGCTCGTATTCACCCCCCGACTCTCTCCTGAGCTCTACAAGCACTAGAGAGAGAAGTGCCATGTGCGTGTGTTCAAGATCTAAGCTGTCCATCTAGTGAATCTTACCGTACAGATTTTCTATCTGAAAATCAAACCGATCCGACCATCAGATCGGTTGTAGTGTTTGAAACAAATGATTGGATTGGCCAAGTTTTGTTTCCCATATTGTGGCCCAATTTTTGAGCGGACTGGATTGATTTTCCGTAATGATATCTAATTGGTGGGACCTAGCTGATGGATGGCTTGGATCTAGCACATGTATTGGCTTAGAAAAGCTGTAGTTGTTTGTATTATTCATTCATTTATTTTTCATTTTCATTGTTTGCATTGCATGTATATATTACTAAAGAATTGTATTGAATAATGAGTGAAGAGAATTCACGTTGGATATTAATGAGAAATAAGTTCTTAGATTGTTTAATTTTTAACAATAAGGACCACTTTTTCTGATCCAGACCGTTGATACGTTTGGACCCACCATGGTTTTATAATAGGCCAAAATTTTTAAGAATGTGTGATCCTGTACATCCCATCTAAGGGTGTTATTTAGGACCGTTGTTTTGTTCTCCTCTAACCACCGGTTAGAATTGTTTGATATCGTATTTTTGTTTTCAAACAGTATTTATACACTGCGAGGTTCAGATCATAAGGGCTGGATCTCTTGATGATGGACCCTACATGTACAAACCAGTGGTAGATGTCTGTTATTTCACCCAGAGCTTTGGGACTTGGAGGAGATAGTCACATCATCCATCTGGATTATCTAGTACATGTGACCCACATTTCATGTGTGGACGTTAGTGTAAGGTTGTGGCCCAGTTAATGAATGGCTATGATCATTTGAATGGCACAAACTTCGGTCAGTGGCCTAAATCATCTCAAACCTACCTAATCATTATACACGTGCCTCAATATAAATTTCATGGAAGGACTCTGCCAATTTACATTTATAGCTTTGACTCGTTGATTATTTAGCACGTGCTAAGTTCAACACTGTTGAAATTCAACGGTTGATCCTCAGCCACTTCGGATTCCGGTATTATACACGTGCCTCAATATAAGGAAGGACTCTGCCAATTGACATTTTTAGTTTGACTTGTTGATCATTTAGCACGTGCTAAGTTCAACACTGTTGAATTTCACCTCGGATTCCTGTATTATAGTTAGAACAGTACTTGGTCCACCTAGGCAGAACTGATGGTTGGTGCGTGCTCGCAGCTGAGATATGGTTAGACACGTGCGCATTGACTCCCATGCATATTAAGCGGGAAGCGGATTGGCTGGTGTACTGAACACCATCGATCTAAATAGTGTGACGTCACCAAATTCTGTGGGTCTCACTATGAGTTATGTGTTATATCCAAACCATCCGTCCATTCGGTGAACTCGTTGTAAAGCTGGATGAGAAAAATAAGACAGATCCAAAGATATGAACCACATTGAAACCCTTAAGGTTATCACAAAAGTTTTGGATCAATTTAATATTTATTTTTTCCCTTAATCCAGGTGTTTGTGACCTTATGAGATTAGATGGGAAATAAATGTTATAGTGGCCCTAAGAATGCATTAACATTGAGATTCATTGTCTCACTATTATTTGTTTTATTTGTTGTGTGGTCTACTTGAAATTTGGATATGACTCATTTTTGGGGTCGTGGTCTAAAATGATCTCTCCAAATGTATGAATGGTGTGGATATAATAAATACATATTCGTGAGGCCCATGTAACATTGAGAATCCTACTTGTTCCAATCTAATTGGATCACATCTAATTGAGCCACTTTCAATTTCCTTTGCCCCTCATGTGGAGCCCACCTTTGAAGTAGACTGTCCATCATGTGGATTCCACCTTCAATGTGGGTCATCCATCACACATGGTGTTTTGGATGCTGGGCATTCATCATTAGGAGCCCACCTTTGATGTAGACAGTCCACATGTGGGCTCCACCTTTAATGTGGTCTGTTCATAGTGCAGGACCTCCTTTGGTATGGACCATCCGTCGCATGGAGAGAGGGAGAAAAGTAAAAAAGTTTAAAGATTTAATTCTTGGACGGTTAAAAATGAAACGCACCCATTGATCTTATTTCAACAGTGCCCTAATTAGAGTCCGGGAATGGATGATTGACCTCAAATGATTCTTTGACCGTAACTTAGGGATATTGGATTCCATAATTTAGTAGGTTGATTTTGAGGTATATATTCCATGTATGCCATCTATAAGGGTCTGAGTATCAAACATAAATGCAAGGGATTATCAAACAACCCGCTTAAGATAAGAACCACATTGGCCTAACCATACTTAATAGGTTAGTCCGGTCTAGATTTTGAAATGTTTTGGGCCGGGCTCGGGCCTAAAAAAATAAAAATTTTAAATCGGGGTCACCTTACAGCTCGGCTCCAAACAATTCAAAATCTGGGCAAGAACTACCCTAGGCCTAGCCCATTGATAACCCTACCCATTATGTTGGGAATGGAAGGCAGATTAGGTGCGGCCCAGCCTCACCTAAGATTATGCAGTCCTTACCGTGTGCCCCACCTTGATGCATGTATTCTATGCCCATGCATATCATTTTAGGGCATGAGCTCGAAAATGATCCAGATCCAGATCTCAGGTGGACCTCACCATGGGAAACAATGGCGATTGATCATTAAAACTTCCTGCGAGCGGCAAAAGCTCTAAATCAAGTTGACATTTGTTTTTGTCCATTGTCTATGTTTGTGTGACATTATCAACATGTTAGATGACAAATAAACATTACCGTGAGCCTTAAGAAATTTTTGATGGTGAGCATCCAATCACCATTCTTTCATATACATGAGATTTTGATATGCTTCGTTTTCTAGCTCATGCCTTAAAATGATCTAGCAAATCGGATGAACTGCATGGATATGAAATACATATCCATCAAGGTGGGCCTACCTAATGGCCACATCTAATCCACTCACTTGGGTATAAGAAGTTGGCCTACTACTAATCCAGCCGCATGTGTGAAACAACCTTCATCAGATCCATCTCATCCATCAAGTGCCTTGCCTCTTGTTCTCCCTGGGAAGAGTTGGGATGGAAAACCCCCCACATTAGTTGAGTTGGCGCCCACTGTAGTTTATATATGCCATCCAATCCATTCATCTGATACAAGTATTGCAATAAGATACTCCGGACTTTAGGCTTTGGACATGGGCCATCTTCCAATTATCAAAGCCATTTATACAATGAATCTTATTTTCTACGGGCGGATAGCCAACAAATTGCTTATTTTGCTTTAATATGGACGGTCACCGTGACTTCTGTATAATCTACAGTTTGAAATATTCAATCTAATATTTTTTTTTTTTCTTGGCATATCCCATCCAAGAGGATTCCTGTTACATGAACAGTTTGGATCATTGAAACATTCCAAATCCAACTGCTGGTATCCCAACGTAACGTATCCAATCTTGACACGTTTGGGTTGTATTTCTGTAAAACTCAACGTACGATTCACGATAAAGACACAGGGAGTTGCTTCTTGCTTGACGCAACTGTAGTATCACAGCCATGCACGTGATCGAAGCTTGGTCTCCGTTTAATTCAAACTAGACCGTCCAAGTCGTGGGACCCACTGTCAAAATTAGATTGATGGGCCATCATATATATTGATGGACACTTTTGTTGACTTCGGAACGTTACTTATTTTTTCATTTATCCACAAATGGCAGTTACAAAATCTCGGGTTATGACCATCTAAAGTGGGCCGGTGATTTGAACGGTTTGATTTGAGCTGTAATGATGCTACTTATCTCCATGATCATCATTTCTCATGAGAACCAATTAGATCCAGTTACATGTGATTTATATGAATTTGCATGGTGTTTTTGGAAATTTGCAGTGATATATGGAGAGAATTTCTCGATAACATAACTGGAATGCGAGTGATACCGAAAATGGTAGATAGTAAAGGAATGATTATGGGATAAGTGACAATGAAATCTCAAGAAAGTCATGTAATGTTAAATAGTTACAACAATAATTAAAACGTGTAAATGATATATATATGACTAGATTAAGGTTATAAATAATAAATGAATTCTTATTCAACAAGAAGAATTCACCTTGTATGAACTCAATTAAAACCAAACATTATATTTCAGTTATCAATCTTTTATATTCCATGGTGCAAACCTTTACTGTTCACATTTGTTTACATTTCGTAGTGTAATATGTAGCATTAATCAAGTAGCTGATAATTTTAGCAGTAATTTGAGTCTACACTCTCACATGCTGGATTCAATGTTGCATTAAGAGATCTCGCATGCGAGATTCAATTCTGCATCAAGAGAACTTTTCCGCACTTATTTTTCAAAACCAACTATAATAATCCTTTTCTCATTTCATTTTACATATATTGAAAAGTCCAACAATTATCAGAAGATGAACCGTACCTTCTTCATATCACCTAATTTTGTTTTACACATTGAACGGGTGGCTGAATAGGTGGTTAATCTCACTGGATCTCATTCATACATTAAGTATATGCCTATTTTGGCACTTGGAGTGTTTGAATTAAGCAGCAATTTCAATTCACGCATGCCCTTATACATGCAACCGAAAATAGGGCAGCAACATACACGTGCACGAGTTTTGTAGGCGCATGCATATAAGCCGTCAACCTCTCATACTATGGACGCTAATCTCTTATTATAGGTTCTAAATGCTAAAAGAGACTGGACCCAAGATTTCCCAAGTGGAGTGGGCCTCTAGCCCACCACAATCTAGGCCGTTCATCTCAAAAGGTCTCTCAAAACATGGGGATTAGATATGACGTAGTTCATACTAAGGAGAGCTAGGAGCGTCTTGCCTGGACTTCTGTTCTGGATCATCTTTCCATGAAGGGGACATACAATGAGTCACATTTATGCCTTGCGGCTATCTACAGCGTGGCCAGCTAGATGAACGGTTTGGATCATCTAACAACGTCGTTGGGGCAGAAGTAGGCCCCGGATCCTCTACAACAATACAAAACCTAAGCTCTGTGGAGTCCCCCATTCTGTGTGTAAACATTCACTCCATTCACCAGGTGGGCCCCTCGATGTTATGTCAGTGGGGCAAAAAATTAGCCAGATCCATAATTCAACTCAAGTGGGCCACACCACGAACGGTGACGATGAGATGCCAATTATAGGCTTGTTTGTGGGGCCCACCATGGTGTTTTATTCCGTCCAAACCATTTATACATCATCCTAATCCAGAACTTGTGGGGTACACCACGTGATTTTACAATATTTTCGCTGTTGTGGCTCAAACAAGTTTGGGATCTCGCTTATTTTTGGGCTGTATGGTTATAACGAGGTTTCAAACCAGATGGACGGAATGGATATCACATGAACACACAAAATTATGAGCCCACAGCATCCTGCCCACTGGTGTGAGCTGTATATGAGCCGAACGGAGTTGAGCTTGGCACAGCTCGGCTCAACTCAGCTAGTAACTAACCCCATCTTGAACTCAACTCGGTTGGGTCCTCGAGTCTGACTGGCTAGCTCAGCTTGGTTCAATGAACAACTCGAGCCAGTCTGAGCTGAGTTCAAGCTAATGCATGTGACATTTTCTCAAACACAAATTGCACATTCAGTTTTTCACAAAACGCAAAACAATTGCATCAATATATAGGTATTTCTTCAAACACAACGCAGGAAGCATCAAAATTATGATTTGAGAGCAATTTTATAATTTGATTTGTTTTTTAAAGTGATTTGTTTCATATCCACCCCTTCCACACCATTAGCTGATTTCACCGAAAATATATATACGCAGAATAACACTTTATTGAGTTACTTCATCAAATGCTTGGCGAGAAACATGAATATTAAAATAACCGAGCTGTTCGATCCGGTCGATCCAAGTCGAGTCTAGCTCAGGCAAGCACAAATTTCAAGCGCAAAAAAATCAGATCTAACTTGGCTTGAACTCAATTTGGAACGAATTGGGCTTTTTAGCGCGAGTCGAGCAAGTTAACCGAGCTAACTCGGTCCTGCTTTGTTTTAGCATAGCATGCCAACCACCACCGAAAGTGATCAATCCAACCACGGCCGTTTGGTAGCCGGCTGTCCACCTCGATAAGTGGTCCTGCTTTGTCTCCACGTGTAAGAACGGTCGCTCGGCCCCACCACCGATAAGACTATTGTCTGAATATCGTGACAATCCTAACCGTTTAACTGGCAGCCTGCAGACAACCGTCGAAACAAAAGCTGGCCATTGATTCAAATGAAACGAGCAAAATTCTATATTGGGGTGTGGTATAAACGTAGCTCAATACAGACCATCCAATTTGGAATCCCACTCATCGTACAATTCTAACCATCCAATCGTGGTTGAAACGATACACGTCCATAGCCAGCACTCAATCATTCGATCAATGCTAGATTTGCATTATAACCTTTACAAAGTGGGACACGCAATTTGATCATCTAGATTGGTATACACGAGTGGTAGATGTGCGCGTATGAGTACCATACACCATACGCTCCATAGCATTATATAATTGTTCTCATTTTACGACACGTAAAACACGTTCTGAATATGCATTTGATTCCTAGGAAGTGACGCGGATTGCGACCTACCCCGCCTCCACGGTAATCTGTCCGGGCTGGGCTCTGTGGGGCCGTTGTAATGTAAGTGTTTTATCCATGCCGTCTATCGCTTTTCAAAGATAATTTTAAGATATTTGACAAAAATGAGATAGGTCAACTTCTCCAGTGGACCACAAAGTGGGGATTGAACTTCCACCATTAAAAAGTTCTTGCGAGTTAGGGAAGTTTCAGATCAAGCTGATATTTGTTTTTTCACTTCATCCACGTCTACATGACCTTATGAATAGTATGGATGGTAAAAAAACATAATGCTGGCCCTTAGAAAAGTTTCAACCGTGGGTGTCATTATCACTGCAGCTTCCTTTGGTGTGGTACACTGGAAATGTGTACCTTCTTAATTTTTACAATAATATCTTAAAATGATATGTGAAAAATGATGAACAGCGTGGATAAAACACTAACATTAATTTGGGCTCCACAGAGCCCTGCTCGGACGGATTACCATCCGGCAGGGGTAGGATGCAATCCGCGTCCCCTTCCCAGATAGATGTCGTGCGGCAGAGCCAGCCGAAAGGTGGAGAAATCTTTCTACCGTACACGTGGCAGGCTAACATGTCAATTGAGACCGTTCATCAATTTTCTCTTACTGTGCATATCGAATTTTGAAATTCGCATAACTAATTTCACTTAATATGGAGCATCAATAAGGCTCAGGTTATTACATTAAAGTGATGATGGAGTACTGACGGTGTGGATATAGAATATACATATCAAGGTGGCCCCGCGATAACGGCCCTCTATGGGTAGGACACAAATTGGATACCACTGTACATGTATTAGTGGCCATGTATGGTTTCATCCACACAGTCCATCCATTTTGCCATATCATTTTAGATTATGAGCTCAAAAATAAGATAGATTTAATGCTAGTCTATTATTAAAAATATATCATGGCCATGAAAGTTTTGGATCTAAGTTATTATTATTAATAATATTATTATTATTTTGTTTTATATTATTATTATTGCTTTGTTTTCAAAAGGTTGGATAGCAAATAAACATTACGGTGGATAGAGGGTCTACACGAGCAGAGTTAGCTCGGTAACTCGCTCGACTCGACTCGAAAGCTTGATTTGACTTGGTTCGAAACTGAGTTTGAGCCGAGCAGAGCTGATTTTTTGAGCTTGAAAAAATTTCGAACCGAGTTCGAGCTTACCCGAGCTCGACTCGACTTGGATCGAACCCAAGTCGAATTGAACTCGGATCAATTCAGTTCGGTGACTCGATTACCTTGATATTATTGTTGTTCACCAAGTGTTTGATGAAATGACTCAATGAAGCTTGTGGCAAGGAAGGTATGTATATGAAACAAATACTCTTTTTTTTTCTTTATTTTTATTTTTATGTTGCTTACAAGGTGTTTAATAAAATACTTGTAAAACCATTGTTGCTGTTTTATATACAGTGAGATTTTGAAGGTGCAGACCATATGTTTGTGAAAATGCTGCACAGGCGAACTCGTCTCAATCTTGGTTTGAACTGGCCCGAGCTGCTGACCGAACCAAGCTGAGCTGGTTAGTCAGGCTCGAGGACCTAGCCAAGCTGAGTTTAAGCTAAGGTCAGCAAGTGGCGGAGCCGACGACTCGTGTACACCTTTAATGGTGGACTCTAGGAAGATGTCAATGGTGGGTGTCATTATTACATGTGCTTCATGTGGTGTGCCCACTTGAGCCTTGGATATACCTCATTTTTTTTGGATTATACCCTTAGGTGATATGGCAAATGGATGGATGGTATGGATAAAACCCAAACGTCGAGGTAGGCCCCTTTAGAGTCCTAGACTATACCGATTGCTGAGCTCGGGAAAGTAGCTAGTGTACTACCCAATGGGCATCTATACTGGGTTTTGGCGGGCCATCATGATGGAGAGAGACTTGTTGCGAACCCGCAACCAGCTATATTGGTGAGACCCTGACTGTAGGAGCCCACCTTGATGTATTCATAGTATATCCACACCGTCCATCGGTTTTTCCAGCTTATCGTAGACGATGGTCTCAAAATCGAAGATCATGCAATAGGGAATCGGAGCCAACTTGGACTAAGTAACACGGGACACATCCGAATCTTAGAACGGTGATCAAAACCATATTCCTAATGGACCTCGTCCAATCAATGGATGTGTGGCTATCAATGGACTAGGCTGATCCCAACGATATTCCTAATGGACCTCGTCCAATTAATGGATGTGTGGCTATCAATGGACTAGGCTGGCCCATCAGAATATCGGGCTCAGCTTGAGGTCGAATACTCGGCATTGAGGCCTAAGCTCGTTTACTTATTGGGCTGGTTTTGGCTTTGTTTTGGATCATGTGAACCAATCTTGGTCGTTTACCCTTTTGCGTGCATTGGTTGTATGGATAGGATTGCCCAAACAGTTAGATTTTGGACTATTACCTACGTAATAGATAACCTATTAAATGAACGGTTTTTATTAGAGTCCACGAATCCCACATGTGTAGCAATGACATGGAAGTGTAGAGCCATGCATGCCAATCCCAAGGAGAGAGGGGAGTAGAGCTGGGCACGGATGACTCGACTTGACTCGGCAGACTCGTTCAGACCCAGTTCTACTCGTGCCAAGTGGGTGAGTAGATCCCAACTAAGTAGACTTTGTCCAATCCGAACTGAGTTGACTTTGGGTTAACTAATAACTCGACTCGACTTGACATGAAATCCAACTCAATACTGACTCGACTTGATCTAAAACCCGACTCGTACATATGGAAAAAAAAAACCCACCAGATTTGACATTTCATACCTGAGCTGCCGTGTGTTTTAAGCTGTGATTTCAGCTTGCCGGCCGCACTCAACCTAACTCGGTGTTAAGTCAACCCGACTCGGTAACTGTGATCGGGTCAAACTTGATCCAAATTAGTCCAGGCTAGACTCAAACCCAAATCCGGTTAGGTATGCCGTCCACAGGACAAACTCCATACGATGTATGTTTTATCCGCATCGTCCGTGGGACGTGTGACTCACCTGATGTATGTGTTTCATATCCACGTTGTCCACTTGATATATATATATATATATATATATATATATATATATATATATATATATATATATATATATATATATATATATATATATATATATATATATATATATATATATGAGGCCTATGTGCAGGGCCCACCTGTTATGTATATTAGGCCTATATGCAGGGCCCACCTATTGTGTATTTATGGCTCAAGTATGAGGCCCATTGTGTTGTGTAGCAGGCCCATTGATGCGACCCACTTGATGTGTATATAGGCCCATTGATGCGGCCCACTTGTCGTGTTTGAGGCCCATGGGTTGCGGCCCATTATGATGTACTGAGGCCCATGGGCCGTGGCCCATTGTAATGTATACTCGGCCCATATATCGTGACCCATGGTGATATATTTTCGACCCATTTAGTGAGGCCCATTGTGATATATTCCTGCTCATATGATAAGGCCCATTGTGAAGTATTTACGGGCCCATGGTTGAGGCCCAATGCGATGTATGCATGGCCCATTACATTGTGTACGAATCCCTTATATGGGCCACTCCTTGGGAGCAATGTTGGTTAGATGGCCACATTGATGGGCAATGACGGTTAGATGTCCTCATTGTGACCTTCCCGTTAAGCTCATTCTTGTTGAGCCCGATTGTCGTGACCGATTCGCCGATTCTGATTACCGATCGATTCCGATTGTCGTGATCGATTGTCGATTCCGATCGACGTGTCCGATTTGCCGATTTTGATTATCGACCGATTCCGATTGTTATGACCGATTGCCGATTCCGATCGACGTGACCGATTTGCCGATTCTGATTATCGATCGATTCCGATTGTCGTAACCGATTGCCAATTCCGATTGATGTGACCGATTTGCCGATTCTGATTATCGATCAATTCTGATTGTCGTGACCGATTGCCGATTCTGATTGACGTGACCAATTTGCCAATTCTGATTATCGACCGATTCCGATTACTATGACCGATTGCCGATTCTGATCGACGTGACCGATTTACCGATTCTGATTACTGATCGATTCTAATTGTTGTGACCGATTGTCGATTCCGATTGACGTGACCGATTTGTCGATTCTGATTATCGACCGATTCCGATTGTCATGACCGATTGTTGATTTTGATCGACGTGACCAATTTGCCGATTCTGATTATCGATTGATTCCAAGTGTCGTGATCGATTGCCGATTTCGATTGACGTGCCTGATTTGCCGATTCTGATAATCGATGTCAATTCTGATTGTTGAGGCTGAGTATCGAAGCCAATTTTGATTGGTCGAGGCCGATTTCGATTGTCGAGGCTGAGTATCGAGGTCGATTTGATTGTAGAGGCTTATGTGATAAGACTCATTGTGATGCATTTGAGGGCCAGGCAATGAAGCCCATTGTAATGAATGTTAGGGCCCGTGTGAAAGGCCTATCATGCTGTATACTAAGCTCTTGAGTGAGGCCGATGGTGTTATATATCTGGCCCTTTGTGAGGCCACGGGTCCACTATATATTAGGCTCCAAGTGGGCCACTCCCTGGGGGTAATGTTGGTTAAATGTCCACATTGTCGAGGTCGATTGTCGATGCTAGTTATTGATACCGATTATGAGTATGTGACAACATAGCATCATGATACATGCCCATACGCATCATCTGCATGTTTGTTATAAGATATGGTTAATCATTGCATATGAAATTGGACATGTTGTTATGAGACTCCTTAGTAGGCGGAGATTTTCTCACATGAGTACGCGGTATGCGCAGGATTGATGCATGACTTGATTGTATGACTCATGCATCTTGCATTGTGTGTTGTGATTACTGTATGCCCTATCGACATCAGGGTCGTAGCCTCCACAGGTATTTCATGGATGGTCAGATGGGACACCGAAAATCTATTCTACATGCGGTGCTATAGATATCCCTGGGTGAAAGTCCCTAAACCCTCTTGGTTCCAAAGGTTGCTCCAACGTCTAGACCGAGTGGATGCATGAGCGCATGAGGGCCGTATACCGTTAGGCCGCGTCTCCCACTATGTCGTGGTTGGTTGGAAGGGGGTACGGCCTTACCTGCCCGAGAGGAGGAGGTAATGCTAGGCTGAGTCTGACCAGCTCGAGGAATGGGTCCGCTATCGACGAGCCGGGCCCGATATTGGCAGGCGGATAGTGAGGTCTCTTCCACTCACCTTGTTGCGCGCGATGGGGCGACAATCTGGTTTGGAGTGTAATAGACCCTGGTGATTTTCCAGAGAGGAACCGTACTGATATGTGGACTTATTGAGTAGGAGTGCATACTCATGCATTTATTTCATTCACTATCCACTCGGGCTGGTGGTGCGCAACTAATTGTTGTGTACCTTCGCATAGCCAGGATTTCGGTTGGGCGCGCGACTAACCTGAGATCAGGAGTTCACCACATTGAGTCTGACTATCCAAATTTAGGTATGAGACTGGTTTGGATAGAAGTCCCTCGTGATAGACTCCATAGCCTGTGATACTACGTACTATCATCCCGACTTCACTCCAGCTTGGTCATTTTATTCGCACCGCATATCACATTGCATCCGCAGTACTTAGCATTTTGGGTTGCCATGTTTCTGCATGGATATGGCCGTTAGTAGTCATGTCTTGCATTGCATAGCCTTGGTACGGCTGATGGCACTCATAGATTTATCAGTATATTTCCGCTTACATATTGTATGATTTATGACATTGTATCCTCGGCATCTAATATTTGGCTTGCTCTGACACTTCATTTGCCTAGCTAATTTGCATTGTGTACCTTGATATTGTATGACTCCTGGACTTGTCAGTACTTCCTCTTACTCTGATTATTCTGATATTGCTTACTTGACACTTACCTTGTGCACACACTTACACCACTCTCTAAGCTTTCTATAAGCTTATGCACGATAGATGTGTGCAGGAGATGTTAGGTTACAGCATTGTTGAGGTTGGAGCATGCAGCGGTCTTCTGGAGCTTGATTTTCGATTTATGTATTTTTCCTTTCAGCATTGTACTCAAATAATTATATTAGTGGATATGTGTTGTTGATGTTGACTTTGTGAATTGGGTGATCTTGTGGTTATGCTTATTACGAGTTAAATGCAAAAGTTAAAAAATAAAAAATAAAATAAAATCTCCTTGTAGGATCCCAGGATCAGAATCTGACATATGGACGTTAGGAGCCGAGAATGGGATACTACGGAGGCTGTCAGCACCAGATTCGGTGATCGGGATTCTTGTGAATCCAATTTTCAGATTTGAGACGTGACAACCAATGTAGAATAGGTATAAGAGATCCATGCGGTTAATCAGGTGGGCCTATTGATGAACATTACCTGGCCAATGAATCATGCTAGCCAATTAACCCACCAGGTGGGGCCAACCATGAACGTACCCTGGCCCATATAAGTCATGCAAATCAATCAACTCATCATCTGGGCCAAAACCAGTGTCCAATAAATGGACGGTCCAAACAAAATCACCGGTGTAGATTTCAGGGTAGTGCATGTTCACAACAGAGCCACCTCTTACCTGGCCCGCACCTCCTCACGCCTGCAGCCTGCATGCCACAATGGAATGTGCCTTCCCTGTTGTTGTGTGGCCACCCGCTGGGGCCCGCATGCTGAGATGGTCCCATGATTTGAACCATCCATGTTTTAGAGTTGTATTCATGCCACTGAAAATCTCATTTTTGATGTTCTAAATTAATTAATGTATAAATATTATGTGGTTTACAAATCATAGAGACAACAACATGGACGGCTCTGATCATAAAATCACTGAGCATGCGGGCCCGATGGGCGGAGATATACGGTGGATTATTGCACGGCAACGGAGGCAAAACGATTACTACCACTGTTATGATTTGTCATTTTGTTGCGTGCGTATTCCGACGTCTCTCTCCTGCGTGACGGAGTTCCACAGAGGTTTGCCGCAGTACAGCTCGACGCACTGCAATACGGTACGCAGGGACTTGAACCTTTGAATGTGAGTCATCTTCCAATGATCCAAGCCGTTAATATGACAATTCCCACATCACTAGTGGAAAAACAGCAAATAAAAGCTTATCTTTAATTATTTCAACTCTTCTGTAATTTAGCTCTTCTGCTCTAAAAATGAACGGTCACCATAACTATTGTTTGATCCATGGGTTAAAATACTCAATCTGAGGTCCTTTTTGGGTGTCCCCCGTCAAGGATAGCCCTATCAAAATAAACGGTTCGTATCATTGAAAAATGCTCAGATCCAACGGCTAGAGTCACGATGTCTATTATGGCAACAGCTGTTTTGTAAAAAAAATGCTGATACAATCCGTGGATTTAAATTGTCTGGTCTCACGTTGAGTCATGTCTCATCCGAGTCAGGTCCATAGCCCTGACTCGGCCGAGTTGGGGTTGACTCGTGGCGTCAAACTAGATTGGGTTGACCGAGTCCGAGTCAACTGGGAGACGAAGTCTTAAAAACAATAATGCAACGGTCAAAAAGCTCAAGGGGTTTGCACCACAACGCATCTTGATGTAGTGCAATGGGACACAAATTGAGTCCCTTTCAATGATCCAAACCGTTTAGAGATGGTATGACTTTAGATTGCAGACATCCAACGATTAAAATATTAAAATATTCCAGTTTAAGAGTTTGGCAGAATTTCTTATGAATATCTTCTCAAGTGGTCAACTCTATCCGTTTGGTTGTTGCATGGAAGAGAGAGAGAAGATTCAAAGGCTAGAATATTTCAATTTGGGAGATTTTGCAATAATGGTCTATCCATGATGGGACCCTCATATCAATGGCTTTGATAGACATAACCATTGGCCCCACATTTATAGACTTAGTTCCAAACGCAAAAGTAATTACTCCATATTCATGGGTAGAAATAGGGCCTCCTGAGTTGTTGTTTTTTTTTTTTTAATAGCAAATTTTCAGCGGACATGTACATAACTGGGCTAATTGATTCCACGAGAGACTGATCCAACCATGCACAAACTTTTGGCTGGGAATTCTCCACCATGCATTTGTTTTTATGGACCATAGTCCGCTAATTTAGTAGATCAACTAGATTTTGAGACAGATCATGTATTGAGGTGCTGAGTAAACTCTATGGGGCCATCGTGGAAATATGTCTTATCTATGTTGTCCATTTATTTTTTCATATCATTTTAAGGTTATGAGCCCATCCATGTTGAAATTGTCATTGGGCTTATAGTTATGTTTATTTGTCATCCAACCTATTTGTAAGGTCACGTGTAACATCCTGGATTTTTACTGTTTTGGATTTTAAAAATTTTTTAAATTTTATTTTTATTAATTAACTTATAATATCACTTAATGACCATTAGCACTCAATGTTAGTTTATACAGGGGTAGTACCAGTAAAGAACTGCACAAGTCCGTTTAATCAACCGTAGGAAGTCAACGAATCTGCCTGATCAGTTGAACAAGAAGTTAGCCCCATGATTTACTCACATAGGGCCCAAATCTAATCGACTCATCGCTAATAAATTAAAACAATCATAACTAAATTAAAGATCCAATTGAAACCGAGTCAGACAAGGCCCGGATCTTGGCTAATAGACCAAATGAACCTCGTTACTCTTTTAGCCTAAAACCAACGGCTTAGAATAATTATGACCAAATCTTCACTTTCACTAGTTATAAATAGGTCACACTATGAACATAGTTAATCCAAACCATAATCATTGCCCACGAGAAATCTCACTACCAAATTCATTCCAGAAATGCACCGATTTTCCAAACAAGTTCTAGACCGCTCGTTAATGGGCCACTAATTCCAAAATTATAGAGTAATGTCCGTCTTACTAGGCCTGACGTCCATCGCGAGAATCGGACCTGGGTACTGCCCAGAACTGCTCAACTTGAGCCAAAGGATGAGTGCATGAGAAGTGCAAATACCTCAAAGAAAGGAGCTGGAACTTAAGTGAATTGGTTTATCCACTCTTATACAAAGTTGAGGATTTCGGAACGTTGGTTTTTGACCAAACTTCACACATAAAATGAGGATATTTCCCTACTCATATCCGTATAGCCGCGACTCCGATCGACCATCAGCGACCGTTGAACAAACTTCTCATCATATCTGTCGATCGGCGCATCCAAATGGCGGGACGATCATATCCATACGTAGATCATTACTAGGGCTAACTATCCTACAGTGTATATCAATATGTACACCCCATAGTAGGCCCTAGAGCTTAGAAAGACCCTCCCATAGGTCTAGTATAGTAAAAAACCCAACACTTGGGGCCATTTCTACCAAATCTGGCATTATAAAAGGGCCTCATTTGGGCACCCCCTCTCCCCATACGATTTTGCCTTAGAAGAGAGAGAAGAGAGAGGGGAGAAGAGAAAGAGGAGAGTAAAGAGAGGAAGGGAGAATAAGGGAGAGTGAAGGAGGGAGAGAAAGTGGGTCATAGTTGAAGTGGGGCCCAAGAAAGTTCCATCTTGCAAATTTTTCTCTCTTCTTCAAGGAAACCCTCCACTACAATCGCAAGAACCACTTCCGTTGATTGTATAGGTAAATTTCTCACCCCTTTTTCTTGAAACCCTTATGTAAGGGAAGATTTGCATGAGGTTCTAACATGCAAGAGTATTGTCTTAGGATTCCGGCCGATCCACACCGAGTTCGGCGCTTCTAGGTCATTTTCCAAGACCTCAACGATCCATAGGTGCGGATTATTATCCTTAAGTGGTCTAACACCAACTATATCATGAGCCTAATGATTTTGATTGCTTGAATGATGTATTTGAAAATTTTAAAGAAACCTAGGAGTTGTATGTCTTGTCTGAAATTGCACGGAATAGTATGTTTTGTTTAGTTCTTACATGAGGTTGTTCTTGCCTCTCACATGATTTGTTACAATGGTTGATTACATATTCATGTCTTTTGTGATTTTCTCATAAGGTGTTGCTTTATAACATGTATAATTCCTTAATTCTTGCGCTATCTGGTTCTATGAAGTGTAGGAAGTGCTTAGCTTCCTCACTAACCCACACAACGCACTTGCACCCTTAGTTCACATCATGATTAGCTTTACTTGGTAGAAACATTGAGATTCTATGTTGGAAGATGTGAACATATGCTTCTACTTGTATTGGATGATAACCCCGATTGTGGCATGTTATAAAATTACCCTCAACCATTGGGTTAGTAAGGGAAATGAGGAGAGTAAAGGTGGTCCTGTTGGTAGGACTATCTTGATGCTAAACTCATGGATTTAGACAAGTGTGCGTTGGCGACGGTAGTTAGACTACATGGGTCACTCGTACCCGATGTCGTCTGTCGCGTGCTTGCCTAGACTCGTGCTGTCTAGCCCATTTATTGTCCAACCTTGTTTGTTAATACTGTTTGCTCATATATGTATGTAACCTATAACACTATACAACTATTGTAGCCTATCGATAATCAAATTGAAACGGGTCCACTGCCTCGTGAGCCGGGTATGGTGGAATGAGACACTGTGTCTGAGCTGTCGACCTACGCTGGGGTGCCGTGCCCCCCCGTAGTAATCACGAGTGATCCTTTTCTCTCGCACTCCCCATGTGTTTGAAGTTGGGGATGAAGAAACCGACGGGATTAAGGACCGTGGGGTCTCGGCCTCACACATTAGGGGATCTTGGCCTCGCAACTAGTTTAGGGCATTTGATACGTGGGGTGTATCAGATTTCCCAACCTGCTGGATGAATGGACTTAACTAAGAACCCGGTTAATATTACCATTGCATTGCACTAGCTAGGTTGGCGACTCGGCAGTCGAGGTCGCTCTGAGGGAGTGTTGACATACACGATCGTTAGATGGAGTCGCTCGAGGGAGTGTTGTGGCGAGGGCATGCATCATATCATCTATCATGCATATACATTAATAAGATTAGTTAGATATTTGTAAATGATTGCGTTTCATTAAGTTCATAATATAACTGATGCCTGTTACAACTTAAGACTAATAGCACCTACTGAGTTGATCACTCACTCCCACTCTGGGATGGTGTTTTAAAATACCAACTAGACTCTTCAGTAGATGCAGGTGATGCAGGGTACGGGGAGCATGACGGCGCGAGACTGGATGTTGAGGACAAGTTGTCATATTTCCAGTTGATGGATGGCTCGCCCTAGTTTTGCGAGCGGACTGGGATTGCTAAGTAGGGGACTTGGTGAATCATTCTTTTGGACATATTTTGTTTGTACTTTTGTTGGGCAATGCCTTATGCGACCCATAGTTATAAATTTTCTTTTGGACTTGTAAACATTTAACCTTTCCCATTACAGTTGACTAGTTGTGAATTGTGAATCATGTTTCAAGTAATTCCAGGCTACGTATCTAAACCTTATTAAACACACTTTAATAAGAAAATAGGTTATAAGTGATACCCATGAACTCGGAAGTTAAGTGTATATACGACCCTCAATTTTCAGAGTGTTACAAGATGGTATCAGAGCAATAGTTTGGAATCAATTGGGTCATGGGTCATGAATTCACTAACGCGTCCGCTGACTTGAGAGGAAACACAATAGAAAACACGAAAATGCTAGGAACCACCCTAGTCCCTGAACTGCCACTCCTAGATGGAAGGTAAGACTCCAAGAGTTTTAGGGTTGGGTAGCGAGAGTAAGTAGTGACGCTAGAAAATAGGTCCAAGAGCCTTACGAATGGCTTAGGCTAAGGAGAGAGGATAACAATATTAGAATTTGACCTGGGAGGCTTACGACACGTTTCAGCCAATTCTCGGGCAAGAAGTCGGGAACTTAACGGCGAGACCCGATCCGACTAACTAGGAAATTTAGGTAGTCTAGGCCACCTAATCCCTAAGGGCCCATTTGGCCAACTGCGTTAGGTGGGATTAAGGTGAATGGAATGGTAAGAATAACAATACATACATGTGTAAGGTATTGTCCATAGATTGTCTGTATCCCATGTTTTCTAATACAAGGTTTGGGATTTATGCAATTAAAGGTAAATCGCGGGATTTTCTTTCAAATTACACTTAGAAATCCCATATCACACCTTTCAACACAAGACTTATTCTACAAAGCCTATGAAATAAGTTTTAAATTCCGTCCCACACCTATTCCACATATGCCATTCTCAAATCTTGAGTCCGGAGTAGCATTGCAACCCCATTTAGTACAACTAAATGCCCTTAGCCAGACAGGCCTAAGTTAAAATCTCTCTTTCCAACATATCTCCTTAAATATTCACTTGACATCACCCTATTCTTGAATTTCCCGGGTACATTGGTAGGAACGAGTCGGAAATCGAAAGATTTGACGGTCGAAAACATCGTTCTAGATCAAATGAGTGAATATCGGGCCAAATTTGGTAGTTTCAACCCATTTGGAGGTAAAGAGTTAGAGGTGAACGAACATTTATCGAAAACAGTGAAAATGGAGAAAAACTGAGTTTTGGCCACTAACCGAGAGGAATTTCATGAAATAGATAGTCCCATTGCGTAGAACAGCTTCTTCTCCTACCCCAAAATCATATATGGTACGTCTCAGGGGGCCTTACCGGCGCCCAAAAAATATCAAATAAAGTGGGCCTTGCCCGCAGTGCAGAGGCCCGGTAGGACCCCGCCAGCACGACCCCGCCTGACCACATGACCCCGCCCAACCAACCACATGACCCCGCCCGGGTGTCCAGGGTGTCCGCGAGACCCCGCCCAGCCGGTGGGACCCTGCCCAGACCTCCAGAGGGTCGGCGAGACCCCGCCGGAAATTTCTGCAATTTTAGGTCAAATTCAAAAATTCATATCTCCTTCAATATAACTCCGATTTAGGTGATTCAAAAGTCATATTGAAGCTTAATAAGTATAGTTTTATATAAAAATAAAATAAAAATAAAATAAAAGTTATAATATAATTAAATTTGGAGTGAATTGACAATTGTCCAAAAATTATTAGTTTTAGATGGTGGTTACTTCTCTAATTTTTATAATTTATTTATAACTCCAAATGATATGAAATTTGGTGAGAAGACTTAAAAATTGATGTTAAATCATCATAAAAATTTTGAAAATAATCCAGTTACTAAAAGTATAAGAAACGTTACAACATAAGTCCCCTCCTCCCTTTTAATGTACACACGAGTAAGGCCTATTTCCCTTGCTATTTAGGACTATCTAGAGTCCATAAAACCTATCTCTACTACTCCTATTTCCTTCCACCATCCCTTATAAACCCTAGAGAAAACTCTTCCTCTTCCAAATCTCAAAACCCAATCCCCAAACCCACCATCTTCTTCTTCACTCCACCCCTCTCCCTCATTTCACTCGAACCCTTCCAAATAGGAAGCTCCTCCCCTCCAAAACCCATCCTCAACAACCTCACCTTCAACACTTCTCTCCCAACCATTTTCAAGATCTCAATCCTCTTCTAAAGAAAACCCATCTCCCAATTCCTTATATTCCACAACCTGTTTTCAAATTCTTTCCAAACCCAACCATTTCAACTTCAAACCCTACCTCTCCTTTCCCTCATTACACCCTTCTACTAAGCAATCCAAGGGAAAAAACATCCTCCCCTCACCTTCAACACACCCTCATTCTCCTCATTTTCCTCTCCCAACAAAGGAAATTAAATCCTCATTCTTCAACAAGCTTCTTCTTCTTCTATCCCTTCCCCTCAACTCAACCCCCAACCCATCTCCTCTCCATCATCTCCAAGCCATCTTCCCAAATCCATTCTTCAACCCCATTTCAACACTCTCACCCGGCCCCTCATTCTCAAAGCCCACATCAAACCCATTTTCTCCTCCTTTACAAAACCATTCCATCTCAACAACCACCCTCAAAATCCCACTCCATTCATTCATTCACTTCCACTTCCATTCACAAAACCCATTCACCAAAACTCATTCATAAAACCCAACATCAACCCTCTTTCTCAAAACCCATTCTCAAATCCATTCTCACACCCATCCTTCCACATTCATTTCTAACCCATTTCTCCACGACCCATCCTTAACAAACCTTCCTCAAATACATTCCTAAACTCATTCTCTAGTCTTCTCAAAACCACCCCTAAAATCTTCCCTCCAACGACCCACCTACATTTCTCACAGCTAATCCATCCTAACCGAGGGATATGGCGTTCTTAGCAACCGTTGCCTCTTTTTTCTCCATTCCGGTGATCCTTTCCCTCAAGGGAAAGAAGCACCCCCGTCCTCATCCGACCCAGAAGAATAGTGGCTTAACTTTACGGATAAGTAGTAGTTTGTTTGAGTCAGTAGGATTACTTCCAAGTATTGAAAGATAATTGTAACCTTTCCTGCTTTGATTAGGCCGTATTTCCCTTATGTTTGCAATATCTAGTGACACTTGAAATCCATGCTGTAAAATGTAACTGGCCATGCAATGGCATTTTGGATTTAATAGGAACGTATGAATTGTCTTGAAGTTTTTCTTCTTGTTTGTGAATGCCTTGCATGTATAATTGTTATGCATGTGAAATTGGACCTATAGGTCTTATACATATTGTGTACGACCCTTGAACAGAAAATGCTCTAGTGTTTAACCTCTTAAGGAACGTCCTTCCAGGAAATGCCTCCGCGGGGAGAAGGTTGACATGTTCGTCTACCTCACGGCGGCCTTGTCGAGAGGAACCTTAAGTTTCTACAAACCTTTTTACGATAGTTGTTTAATCATAAGCACCGTGGGAGACTCACCACCCACTAAATTATTAAAAATGTGAAACTTGAACTTTTTAATAAATTTTGATATCTTCTAAACGTTAAGAATAATTGGACTACGGAATTATGGAACCATACATTTGCGAAGTATTCGCCGCTTAACCCAACTCTCGATCCTGGGTGAATACCGACGAACTCACTGCTTTGACCAAGCAAAAGACCAGGATCTACCAAGACTAGGAAGGGATACAACGATCTTTCTGCCCTGGTCAGGTAGAGGATCAACGTATGGGATCAAAGCCTACCACAACTGTCTTTCTGTATTAACCCAATCATAAAGAGTAGAATATACCACTCTTAGGTAAACTTTATCATCAAACACTTAGCATGATAATCATGATTCTGACATTTGTTTTCAAATCTCAAAGGTGAAAATTTTTAAAGGGGGTAGGTCACAATGAGTTAGGCTAGTGTATTATTTATATACCCTAAAACATATATAAACCCGAAACCAATAAAACTTAAGCAAATGAAATGATAATATCTCTACTTATTACCCTTAGGTAATTTCAAGGACAAAATTATTTTTAAGGCGGGTAGATTGTAACATCCTGAATTTTTACTGTTTTGAATTTTCAAAAATTCTTAAATTTTATTTTTATTAATTAACTTATAATATCACTTAATGACCATTAGCACTCAATGTTAGTTTGTACAGGGGTGGTACCAGTAAAGAACCGCACAAGTCCATTTAATCAACCGTAGGAAGCCAACGAATCTGCCCGATCAGTTGAACAACAAGTTTAGCCCCATGATTTACTCATATAGGGCCCAAATCTAACCAACCCATCGCTAATAAATCAAAACAATCATAACTAAATTAAAGATCCAATCGAAACCGAGCCAGACAAGGCCCGGATCTTGGCTAATAGACCAAATGAACCCCATTACTCTTTTAGCCTAAAACCAACAGCTTAGAGAAATCATGACCAAATCTTCACTTTCACTAGTTATAAATAGGCCACACCATGAACATAGTTAATCCAAACCCTAATCATCACCCACGAAAAATCTCACTACCAAATTCATTCTAGAAATGTCTCGATTTTCCAAACAAGGTCTAGATCGATCGTTAGTGGGCCACTAATTTCAAAATTATAGAGTAATGTCCGTCTTACTGGGTTTGACGTCCATCGCGGGAGTCAGACCTGGGTACTACCCAGAACCGCTCAACCTGAGCTAAAGGACGAGTGCATGAGAAGTGCAAATACCCCAAAGAAAGGAGTTGGAACTTAAGCGAATTGGGTCATCCACTCTTATGCAAAGATGAGGATTTCGGACCATCGATTTACGACTAAACTTCACACGTAGAGTGAGGATATTTCCCTGCTCATATCCGTATAGCCGTGACCCCGATCGACCATCGGCAACCGTTAAACAAACTTCTCATCATATCTGTCGATCGACGCATCCAAATGGTGGGACGATCATATCCATATGTAGATCATCACTAGGGCTAACTATCCTATGGTGTATATCAATATGTACACCCCATAGTAGGCCCTAGAGCTTAGAAAGACCCTCCCATAGGTCTAGTATAGTAAAAATCCAACACTTGGGGCCATTTCCACAAAATCTGGCATTATAAAAGGGCCTCATTTGGGCACCTCCTCTCCCCATACGATTTTACCCTAGAAGAGAGAGAAGAGAGAAAGGGGAGAAGAGAAAGAGGAGAGTAAAGAGAGGAAGGGAGAATGAGGGAGAGTGAAGGAGGGAGAAAAAGTGGGACATAGTTGAAGTGGGGCACAAGAAAGTTCCATCTTGCAAATCTCTCCCTCTTCTTCAAGAAAACCCTCCACCACAACCGCAAGAACCGCTTCCGTTGATTGTATAGGTAAATTCCTCACCCTTTTTTCTTGAAACCCTTATGTAAGAGAAGATTTGCATGAGGTTCTAACATGCAAGAGTATTATCTTAGGATTCCGGCCGATCCACACCGAATTCGGCGCTTCTAGGTCGTTTTCCAAGACCTCAACGATCCATAGGTGCAGACTATTATCCTTAGATGGTCTAGCACCAACTATATCATGAGCCTAATGATTTTGATTGCTTGAATGATGTATTTGAAAACTTTAGAGAAACCTAAGAATTGTATGTCTTGCCTGGAATTGAACGGAATAGTATGTTTTGTTTAGTTCTTACATGAGGTTGTTCTTGCCTCTCATATGATTTGCTACAATGGTTGATTACATGTTCATGTCTTGTGTGATTTTCTCATAAGGTGTTGCTTTATAACATGTATAATTCCTTAATTCTTGCGTTATCTGGTTCTATGAAGTGTAGGAAGTGCTTAGCTTCCTCATTAACTCACACAACGCACTTGCACCCTTAGTTCACATCATGATTAGCTTTGCTTGGTAGAGACATTGAGATTCTATGTTGGAAGATGTGAACGTATGCTTCTACTTGTATTGGATGATAACCCTGATTGTGGCATGTTATGAAATTACCCTCAACAATTGGGTTGGTAAGGAAAATGAGGAGAGTAAAGGTGGTCCCGTTGGTAGGACTATCTTGATGCTAAACTCATGGATTTGGACAAGTGCGCATGGGCGACAGTAGTTAGACTACATGGGTCGCTCGTACCGGATGTCGTCTATTGCGTGCTTGCCTAGACTCGTGCGGTCTAGCCCATTTACTGTCCAACCTTGTTTGTTAACACTGTTTGCTCACATATGTATGGAACCTGTAACACCCTACAACCATTGTAGCCAGTCGATAATCAAATTGAAAAGGGTCCACTGCCTCGTGAGCTGGGCATGGTGGAATGGGACACTGTGTCTAAGCTGTCGGCCTACGCTGGGGTGCCACGCCTCCCCGTAGTGACCGCGAGCGATCCTTTTCTCTCGCACTCCCCATATGCTTGAAGTCGGGGATGGGGAACCTGATGGGATCAAGAACCGCGGGGTTTCGGCCTCACACGTTAGGGGGTTTTGGCCTCGCAACTAGTCCATGGCATTTGATATGTGGGGTGTATCAGATTTTTTAACCTACTGGATGAATGGACTTAGCTAAGAACCCGGTTAACATTACCATTGCATTGCACTAGCTAGGTTGGCGACTCGTCAGTCGAGGTCGCTCTGAGGGAGTGTTGACATACGCGATCGTTAGATGGAGTCGCTCAAGGGAGTGTTGTAGCGAGGGCATGCATCATATCATCTATCATGCATACGCATTAATAAAATTAGTTAGATGTTTGTGAATGATTGTGTTTCATTAAATTCATAATATAATTGATGCCTGTTACAACTTAAGACTAATAGCACCTACTGAGTTGATCACTCACTTTCACTCTAGGATGGTGTTTTAAAACACTAACCGGACTCTTCAGTAGATGCAGGTGATGCAGGGTACGAGGAGCATGACGGCGCGAGACTGAACGTTGAGGACAAGTTGTCCTATTTCCAGTTGATGGGTGGCTCGCCCTAGTTTTGCGAGTGGACTGAGATTGCTAAGTAGGGGACTTGGTGAATCATTCTTTTGGACATATTTTGTTTGTTCTCTTGTTAGGCAACGCCTTATGCGACTCATAGTTATAAATTTGCTTTTAGACTTGTAAACATTTAACCTTTCCCATTACAGTTGACTAGTAGTGAATTGTGAATCATGTTTCAAGTAATTCCAGGCTGCGTATCTAAACCTTATTAAATGCACTTTAATAAGAAAATAGGTTATAAGTGATACCCATGAACTAAGTCGAGTGTATGTACAACCCCCGATTTTCAAGGTGTTACATCACGTATACATGAATTAGGGGAAAACATAAATATCACTTTCATTTACAACTTTTTTGGCCCCAAGATTTTTTAATGATAAGTATTCAATTCACATTGTTTCATTTGGTGTGGCTCACTTGAGCTTTGAATATGCTTCAATTTTGGACTCATGCCTTAAAGTGAGCTACTAAAACGGATGGACGGCGTGGATAAGTTACATACACCATGCATGGTGGGCTGCATAGAATTTACTTAGTACCCACACAATCATCTTCTAATACCTCACATTTAAATTTAAGTTGATTTGTACCTAATGCATTGGATTCAAAAACTATAAATGCATTGAAATTTATAATATATTTATAGGAACTTAAATTTGATTACTAAATTAACTTTTACATCCTAAACAGTATGTGTGAAAAGAATGATATTATAATAAACCCATTGAAATATATTGTTAGACAAAATATGATAAAATTTCAAATTAACCTCAAGTGGACTACAAGCATATGATCACAAACGAACGACTAATCAATGTTTTTCATTCGACAATTATACATCCAATGTTTGGATGGCTTTGATCATTCTATCGATTACAATTTTAATAATGTAGTCGATGATGTAGTTGTTTTGCCACATATACAACACATTCACGCACAACTTTTCTACCTTTAAAATTAAGTGAAAAATAGAAATAATTTTAAATCACAACACAGGTAAAGATTTCCAATTAAACACAATAAAATTGTGCGTTCGAGTAACCTTTACTCTTAATACCCGGATTTCTGCATCAACACCTTCCAATCCAAGCGTTCAAATGCTTTTTGATTCCCTCTATATGTGTGTGTAATTGCCATATAATTATGTGTATGTGAGTTTAATGAAAATTTTAGAAGACACTTTTTCTTAATGAAATTCTTTAGAAGATGCTTTTTATTTTTTAAATCAGGACCGTTGGACTGTTTCGGACCAGAACCTGTAGCCTTTTCGAGTTGGGTCCCTATGATCCATACTTGGGTTTTTGAACTAGATCCACCTCATCACATCTTTTCCAGCTCATTCAATCCAAATGATTTAAGCAGGTGGCCTTCCAATCCTGTGGGATGCATGTAATGAATGCACTAGATGTCATGCACATATCATGTGGGCCCCACAATAGTCGGAACGGCTACTAGCTATGGTTGTGACACTACCACTAAGTGCACCTCTTAAATGATAAGCTTGACCCGACCAGACTGGTGGATGGTCCATGCTTTTAAGAGCGACTCATCCAACTCGGCTCATTCACCCTTGACTCGTGCGAGTCACGAATCGAATCGAACAAGCCGATTGGACTCGTATGTCTGTTATCATATCGTTTGACCATTGAATATATCTCGACACATTATCAATTCGTAAACTACATTGCGATATTTTGGGCCAAGATTTTCAATGGCTTGACCATATAAAATTTTGAAGAATAGGATGATGTGGACCAATCACGATGCAGAAAAGTAGGACTTTTCTACCCGTGACAGAACGTTTGTACGTACTTAAAACGTCTAATGCTTTTGAACACTACTACGAACACACAGCCGCATTTTTTTATTTTTTTATTTTTAACGGTTTCTGCGATTCCGTTGAATTATACCGTTTGGACTTTGAATTCGCGATTGTTGTGCGTGATACGAATTCGTCAGACGTGAGAAAAAATGGCACACGTGGCATTTCGTAGGGGAGAAAATCTCAGGCCACGCGGTTTGGACGGTAGAGATTGACGTGCGTGCCAATGTCAAATGTGAGGAAAAAGCTTTGGTAGTCTGGCGGAGTGTGATGGTTGATACCCATGCACTCAAAAGGTTTACTACCTACCAACACACGTGCCAATATCTGAGATCGAATCCGTCGATCAGGAATATTTTCGGTGGAGCCCACCTAAAGGACGGATTAGATCTTGTAAACATGCACCAAGTCGGCGCATGTTGTAGTGGATCAGCTAACTTCTTCACGTATGCGTGCGCTTGGTATGCACAGAACTCAAATCTAACCGTCCGAATCATAGGGGACCACTGTATATCGTTCATGACCTGAAAATTAGATCGACAAGAATGGTCCTAACCGGCGATTAATGGACATAGGTTTGTCGAGTGCAGACCGCCAGCTATCATTCATTTGACCGTCTGTTGCAGGTCCAGCAATCAATCATTATCGCATCTAAAGTGGGGCCCACGATTTAGATGGTTCGATCTGAGTTACAAACACTCCAATTGTACAACTCATGAGTGCATGCGTATGAACCGCCATCCTCTGCGAGTGTACCAAAAAATTCACCACCACATAAAGGACGCGGATTGTGTAGTGAGTCGCTCACCACACTTTACCATTGTGTGAAGACTCTGTGGGGTCCACAGTGATGAATTTGTGTTATCCACTCCTCCCATCCATTTTTAAATATCATTTTATGGCAATATACCAAAACTTAAGTTATAAAAACCTTGAGAATACCACAATTAAGAAAAGAGCGGGGGATTAAACCCCTGCAATTTAAACCATTTTGGGGTTCACAGAAATTTTGGATAAATATGATATTTGTTTTATATCTTCATACAGATATTTTTGACCTTATTAACAGATTGGATGGAAATTAAACGTTATGGTGGGCCCTACGAATGTTTTAACAGTGAGAATGATCGTCCCACTGATATTTTTGGTGTGGTCCATTTGAGCCTTGAAAATTATTCATTTTTAGGATCACAATCTAAAATTATCTATTCAAATTGATGAACGGTGTGGATATAATAAATACATCATTTTTGGGGCCATAACTTTGATCTCCTTTGAACCGTTCAATCCCACACTCCGGGGATTGAACTCCCACCATTAAAATTTTCTTGGGGGCCACAGAAGTTCTGGATCAATCTGAAATTTATCTTTTCCCTCCATTGGTGGCACCTAACAAGGTTTCAACAGCGGGTGTCATTATCACCTATGCTTCCTGTGGTGTGGTCCACTTGAACCTTGGATCTACCTCAATTTTTTGTTTCATAATATAAAGTAATTTGTAAAAATGGATGAACGACGTGGATAAAACTCATAAATCGCCCCACAAAGCCTCTGTTGGACCGTTTCCATTCAGGCGGAGTTGTACGCAATCCCCTTCCCATAAAACCCAACATCTGACCATGACTTTTTAAATTAAAAATAGAGAGAATGTACCATTGCTCCACTCTATAAATACCGGTGCATTCCTTTGCATGGAATATCACAACACAAGATTCTCCAACTCATAGCTATGGATTCACTTCTCCAATTGCAAGCAATATCTAGCCTTTTTGCATTAGCTCTCTTCTATATTCTATGGCTATCAAGGCCAAAAAACAAGAAGAGCAATGCCCACAAGCCACCGGAGCCGTCCGGTGGCCTTCCCATAGTGGGCCACCTCCTTCAGCTGGCGGGGCCCGATCCCCTCCATCGAACACTTGGATCCATGGCTGATAAGTATGGCCCAGTATTCATGCTACGGTTCGGATCACACCGTACACTTATCGTGAACGGTAGAGATGTAGCAAAAGAGTGCTTCACAACCAACGATCAGGCCCTCTCGGCCCGCCCCAAGAGTGCGTTCGGTGATCATATGAGCTACAACTATGCCATGTTTGGATTCGCGACGTATGGGCCGTACTGGCGTGAGGTCCGTAAGATCGCCACATCTCAGCTTTTGTCGAACCAACGGCTCAAATCGCTCATGCACGTCCGGGCCACCGAGATCAGCACGTGCATGGATGGATTGTATGGGTTGTGGATTGAGAATGATCAACGGCCAGTTAAGATGGACATGAAGAAGTGGTTGTATGGTCTCGCATTCAACATCCTGGCCAAGATGATCATCGGCAAACGCTTCTTTGGTACAATCGACGGTGATGATGAGGCCGTTCGTGTGCGGCGAGTGATGCAACAAGTATCTTATCTTGGTGGGGTATTTGTACCATCCGATGCGCTTCCGTTCCTTAAGTGGATGGATTTGCAAGGGCATGAGTGGGCCATGAAACGAACGGCTGGTGAGATGGACACGATCATATCGAGCTGGCTAGAGGAACACCGTGTGAAGAGGCAGTCTGATGGGCCCCACAATGATCAGGATTTCATGGACGTGCTGTTGTCGATCCTGGAGAGTGCCCATGTCCCTAGCTATGATACTGATACCATTATTAAGGCCACAGTACTGGTAAGTTTACGGTGTGGATTTATTTGTGGGGGCCGACTCGATCTGCATATGATCATGGTGGCCTGATGGGATGATCCTATCCATTCAAACAAGAGCTTGATCAGAAATGGATGTTCAGACCATTCTTGTAACGTCCATTCTGCATTTCCTTATTTTCGAACGCGGATTGCGTCCAACCCCCGGCCCGTCTCCTGCTGGGAACGAGCAGGATCTTCGATGGCCACCATGATGTATGTGCCTGTGTATCAAGCATCACACCATACCAGAGTATTAATTAACTCCCACTGATTCACTTGATTGAAATAGTATTGTCATTCTTTGCAGATGATTATTGAAGCTGGATCGGAGTCCATGAGCTCTGCACTGATATGGACCCTCTCTGTACTAATGAACAACCGCCACGTGTTAGTAAAGGCCCAAGAAGAGGTGGACCACCACGTCGGCAGGGACCGACACGTGGACGACTCAGATGTCAAGAACCTGGTCTACCTCAATGCCATCATCAAGGAAACGCTGCGCCTGTACCCGCCATCGCCGCTCGGTGTCCCGCACGAGGCCATGCAAGATTGCTACATTGGTGGATACCATATCCCCAAGGGCACACGTGTGATGGTCAATATGTGGAGGCTGCACCGGGACCCACACGTGTGGTCGAACCCACACGAATTCCAGCCAGAGAGATTTCTCACCGATTGCATGGACACGGACTTCAGGGGCCAGCATTTCGAGTTTATGCCGTTCGGATACGGCCGTCGATCTTGCCCAGGAATGCCACTCGCACTCCCGACCGTTCACTTGACACTCGCTCGTCTAATCCATTGCTTTGAGTGGGCCACAACAGATGGTGGGCCTGTGGATATGACGGAGACGTTACAGACTACTCTCACCAGATCAGAACCGTTGGAGCTCGTATTCACCCCCCGACTCTCTCCTGAGCTCTACAAGCACTAGAGAGAGAAGTGCCATGTGCGTGTGTTCAAGATCTAAGCTGTCCATCTAGTGAATCTTACCGTGCAGATTTTCTATCCGAAAATCAAGCCGATCCGACCATCGGATCGGTTGTAGTGTTTGAAACAAATGATTGGATTGGCCAAGTTTTGTTTCCCATATTGTGGCCCAATTTTTGAGCGGACTGGATTGATTTTCCGTAATGATATCTAATTGGTGGGACCTAGCTGATGGATGGCTTGGATCTAGCACATGTATTGGCTTAGAAAAGCTGTAGTTGTTTGTATTATTCATTCATTTATTTTTCATTTTCATTGTTTGCATTGCATGTATATATTACTAAAGAATTGTATTGAATAATGAGTGAAGAGAATTCACGTTGGATATTAATGAGAAATAAGTACTTAGATTGTTTAATTTTTAACAATAAGGACCACTTTTTCTGATCCAGACCGTTGATACGTTTGGACCCACCATGGTTTTATAATAGGCCAAAATTTTCCAGAATGTGTGATCCTGTACATCCCATCTAAGGGTGTTATTTAGGACCGTTGTTTTGTTCTCCTCTAACCACCGGTTAGAATTGTTTGATATCGTATTTTTGTTTTCAAACAGTATTTATACACTGCGAGGTTCAGATCATAAGGGCTGGATCTCTTGATGATGGACCCTACATGTACAAACCAGTGGTAGATGTCTGTTATTGCACCCAGAGCTTTTGGACTCGGAGGAGATGGTCACATCATCCATCTGGATTATCTAGTACATGTGACCCACATTTCATGTGTGGACGTTAGTGTAAGGTTGTGGCCCAGTTAATGAATGGCTATGATCATTTGAATGGCACAAACTTCGGTCAGTGGCCTAAATCATCCCAAACCTACCTAATCATTATACACGTGCCTCGATATAAATTTCATGGAAGGACTCTGCCCATTTACATTTATAGCTTTGACTCGTTGATTATTTAGCACGTGCTAAGTTCAACACTGTTGAAATTCAACGGTTGATCCTCAGCCACTTCGGATTCCGGTATTATTGTAAGAACAGGACATGGTCCGCCGAGGCAGAACTAAGTGTCGGTGCGTGCCCGCAGCTGGAATATGATTATACACGTGAGCATTGACTCCCATGCATATTGAGCGGGAAGTGGATTGGCTGGTGTACCACACGACACCCATTGTTATATCCAAACCGACCGTCTGGTCAAATTAAACTGCAACAAGTATTATTTGCTGCTTGTAACAAGTAAAGGACTAGGATTCCTCAAACCTAATTCTTTGTAATCTAGTGCGCCGAAATAGTGTTGGGAAGTGCGGAAGATGAGCCTTCAAGATCTGACGGTCTATACGAGTTTTGGAACCCTTATAAAGCAGAAGATTGACGCTTTAACGGTTCGCCTATCTACTATTGGAGCAGATGGATCTATTCACACCTCTGATCCTATGGTATAAGTGGCCCCAGATTGCGATTTATGGATTAGATTGTCCCAAGGTCAAGCCAAAATGGACAGACTACTGTGCACACTATATTTCTCTCCGTATACTCTTGGTATTTCTTATGATGCTCATAACGAGAGAGAGTATCATCCATTTTATAGGAAGGCATGAGAGTTTGGATGAGACCATATCATCCGATCTTATCCCTATCTCCTATCATAAATCAAATTCAAAATTGAATTTGAAATATAACAGAAAAGGAAAAGGCCGTAAGAAGCCTAAACTTATGGGACCCACCCACTAGTGATTGCTCACCAGTGGGCCCCACCGGCCTAGGTCCAACATCTCCCACTCAATCACATTGTGGGATAGGCACAAAAATTTGTCCATCTAACTCGCCTAATAACAATCAAAAACCAAACATCGTGATCAAAAGAATTAGAGGCGTGGGACCAGCTAGATCACCATAATCTTTTCACAGGTGCTTAAGTACTAAGTAACCACTTAACTAGTACTCAATAACCCAAGCTTTGCAATGCCTATCCTAGTCCGCATGACCACACCGGATGGAGTTAACTCCCGGTCTGGAGTACTTGGCCAACATACCCACTTATCCAACTTATCGAGTTATTCTGAAAACTTGATTTTTCCCAAACTTCGACTAAAACCAATTTTAAAGCAATACTATATATGCTTTTTAAGAAAAATATTGTTTACAAAAGTCTAAGAAAAACAACTTGATACTGCCGGCGGATAGGTCTTCAAGTGCGTATTTATAGTTCTAGAAATTTGGTATAGCTGTCACGGGATCCTCCCCACGCATATGTATAATTTGGAATCAATCAAGCTGCTTTCCTAGCGTAACTGAGTCTGGTCAATCAAGGACCTTTCGTCATAGTACATTAAAGTAGTGACACTCAATCTCATCCTCATATACACAAGAGGAGGGTAGCTAAGGATACAAAGAGTCACCTATGGGACTGGCTACTCACATGTTGCAATGATTAGATCGAATCAAAGCGAACTTTAGGTAAAAGATCCCAGCATGTGGCTAGAATCGACGTCGTAAAATAGACTATACTAGGTGTATGTCGGGTCCATAATACGCAAGTTATTCTACATGAGGTACGACTCATCTCATAACCTCATAACCTGACTTTAAATTTAGGCCATAACATTGATCGCATGAAAAAAGAATAGTGCGATTATGTCATTCAATTTTATCAGTCTCATATTCAATCTTAAAAGATTGTAGGCAGATGCAACTCACTCATATCCTCATCCTTTATTATTCAAAATAAAGAGAAGTTCATACCTCAATGTATAAACATGGCCCCAAATGTACCTCTCTTGTACATTTAAGGTTGGTCAACCCGTGCGAGTGGGTGACCGGCCTGTTGACAAAAAATAGAAATCCTACATAATCTCAAGGTAAATGCTGATGATCTTCTTACCTTTATATTAGTGTTCAATAGTTCAATACTGAATAAATAGAATGTGTTATTCATTAATGAAAGATCAAAAGTACTACAAAATAAGTACATCACTCAAGCTTTCATCAATCCCATCTGCCCGACGTGAACTTGAAATAGATCTTTAACTATAGGTTTCGTCATGGGATCAACCATCATTTCCTTGATAGGAATGTAGCTGAGGGCGACCTTCTTATCTCTCACTTAATCACAAACGTAATGATACTTGATCTCAATGTGCTTAGATTTCTGGTGGTGTTTAAGATCCTTTGTCAAGTCAATGGCAGAAGTATTGTCTATCTTCAGTGATATAGGCTGACGAACACTCGGTACAACACCCAGACTTAATAAAAATCTGCGAACCCATACACTCTCCTGAACTGCAGCACAACATGCAATGTACTTGGCCTCCATAGATGAAGGAGCTGTGGATGTCTGTTTCTTACTCGACCATGAGATAGCTCCTTCTCCGAGTAAGAATACATATCATGAAGTAGACTTTCCCTCGTCGGCGTCATTATCCCAAGCAGCATCAGAATATCCTTTAAGTTCGAGGCTTGTGCCTTTATAATACAACATTAGATCTTTTGTTCCTCTGAGATAGCGGAATAAACGTTTGACGGCTTGCCAATGAGACTGTCCCTGGTTACTTTGATAACGGCTGACTATGCCAACTGTATAGCTAATATCCGGTCTGGTGCAAATCATAGCATACATTAAACTCCCTACTGCACTTGCATAAGGTACTGAGGACATAGCCAATTTATCGGCTTCAGTCTAGGGGCACGATTTCCTGTCTAGCTTGGTAGCTTCATCTATAGGAGTTTCAACAGCTTTTGAATCTTTCATCATGAACCGCTCTAAGATCTTTTGTATATAGGTTGCTTGAGACAAGCCTAAAAATTTCTTAAGGCGATCCCTGATGATTTTTGTCCCAAAAATAAAGTTAGCTTCACCGAGGTCTTTCATCTCAAAGTTCGAGAATAGCCAATCTTTAGTCAATATCAACAATTGCATGACATTACCAGTTAACAGGATATCGTATACATATAGAGATAGTATTAGAAAAGATCTTCCAGACCGTTTCATGTATATATAATAATCTTCTTCACTCATCGTGAATCCAAAAGTGGTGATGGCCAAGTGGACCTCATGTACCACTGTCTTGAAGATTGCTTCAGCCCATAGATAGATTTCAACAACTTGTAGACTTTCTTTGGATGCTTTTTGTCCCCATAACCCATTGGCTGTTGCATATATATATTTCTTCATCCAAGTCACCATTTAAGAATGCGGTCTTTACATCCATCTGATATAAATCTAAGTTTAAACTTGCGACAATGGACAAGATTATGCGGATTGAGGAGAACTTTGCAACAGGTGAAAAGTTTCCTCGTAATCAATGCTTTCTTTTTGTGTAAAACCTTTAGCAACTAATCGTGCTTTATACTTGTCCACTGTACCGTCTGCCTTTCTTTTGATCTTTAGTACCCATTTATTACCCATCGCTTTGCGATTGGAAGGCAGATCAACAAGTTCCCAGACTTTATTTTTCTCCATGGAAGCAATCTCTTCGTCCATAGCATTCACTCAATCGGCCGAGTTAGAAGATAATAATGCATCTTGATACGAATTAGGTTCATCATCATCAACCGCAATGCAAGAGAATGTTTGCCCCTCAATATCGAAATATCTTCGTGGAATCAATCATCTTTCGCTTCAATGTAACTCATGAGCCTGCTGAGATGTCCTCCCACTGTCCTGACGAACTATAAAAGCATCATCATCTTGAGGATCAGAACTCCCACTCTCGTGAGATACATCGGGTATTTTAAAAAGTTTTATTGGGGCCTTTTGCTTCATTCAGCTATGGTATCTATCTTCAACGAAGGTCACGTCTCGAAATTTTATCTCAATCCATCGTTTATGGTCCTCATAAACTAGAACGTATCCCTTTGAATGCATAAGATACCTTATGAACACGCATTCAATGGTTTTACTATCAAGTTTACCTCTATACGGAGTAGGTAGCAAAACATATTCCAAAGATCCCCAAAGGCGTAGGTTGGCTAGAGAAGGAGTCCTCCCAGACCATATCTCATATGAGGTCTTAGGAATGGATTTGGATGGGACTCTATTAAGGACATAGACAGCTGTTAACAGTGCATCTCCCCAGAATGTGGTAGAGAGATTGGCTTGTGCCATCATCGAACTAACTATGTCCAATAGTGTCCTATTCTTTCTCTCTACAACACCATTTTGTTATGGAGTGTAAGCCATTATGTGCTGCCGAACCATTTCATCGTTTTCACAGTATGACTTAAACGTTTCAGATGTATACTCGACACCTCTATCAGATCGAAGGATTTTAATCTTTTTCTCAAGCTAATTTTCTACTTCAGCTTTATATTTAAGAAAATAATCAAAAGCCTCAGATTTGTGTGAGATGAGATACACATATCTATAGCGTGAGTAATCGTCAATGAAAATAACATCAATTTTTGGCATATATATTAAAGGGTCCACAGATATCTAAATGGATTATCTCTAGTGTGCCCTTGGACCTAGCCGCTTTGGGAAATGGTTTCTTCGAAGTCTTCCCAGATACACAATGTTCACAAAATGGCAAATCAACTTTGGATAAGGAGTCTAATAGATCAGAGCATACTAGTCTTGTCATACGATCTTTTTCAATGTGATATAACCTCACGTGTCATTTTTGAGATTCAGATACTACAGTTTCATTCGACATAACAGATAAAGCAAGAGGGGCATTATCACAATCTACGTTCAGAATAAATAAATCTAAAATTAAATTTTTCCATGCAAAGATGAAGTTATTCAGTCTCAAAGAAACTCTTGTCCTAGAAAATCGAATATTAAAACCATCAAATAATAACCTAGAAACAGAAATTAAATTCCAACACATCCCCAGTGCATGAAGAGTATCACGGAGGATTATTGTTCACCCTATACGCGTACGGAGATGGAAAACACCAACCCCTAGTACATCTTCAACAGCGTTATTGCCCATGTACAGCTTATAACTTCCCTTGGCTACAAGCCGAAATTCCTCCATTCCTCGATGACTCTGTGTCACGTGCTTTGTTGCGCCTGAATCCAAAATCTCCTCGTTAGATATAATATCAACGGAAAAGATTTCAGAACAAACGCCTACATACAAAGTATCTAGTGACTTCGAAATTACCGTCTTTTTTATGGGCACACCGCCGAACATAATGGCCAGAATTTTCGTAGACAAAACAGACTATATTTGTCTTTTTCTGCTTCTTCTTTCCATTCCCATTCTTGAGATTTGGAGGAGATGTTGTGGACTTCTGTTCTAGTTATTCTTTTTCGCCTTCTTACGAGCTTTGAATCGTTTCTTATTAGCTTTTCGCTTATGGGTCTCTGCTACAAAGGCCTTGGCCGAACCTGGCTAAATTGCATTCATTTCAACTTCACGTACTAAGTGGCCACAAAAGTCTCTGAACGTAGTGATGCAATCAGTATGATTTAGAATTTTTTTGATTTGGGCCCAAGATTCAGGCAAGAACGGTGCATGGCTATAATCTTTTGATTTTCAGTCAATTTACACCCAATATTCTTAAGAGCACCTATCATTTGTTCCATCTTACGGATATGATCTTTGATGGGGCAGCCGACGGGCATCTTATAACCCTGAAATTCTAATTCCATTACCTGAACTCTCGCATCTGACTTTTACGCATAGGCATTTGTCAGTGCTTCTCAGATTCCCTTAGCAGTTTCATGCACTTCATACGTAGGTATGAGTTCTTTGTGCATGGTGTTAAAAATGACATTTCGAGCTGAACGATTCTATTTTCACCACTTATTGTAACGAGTCATCGTAACCTTATGTTCTTGTAAATTTTCGTTTTCAGCCAATATGAGTTCCTCTTGAACTTTATCGAGTGTGTGCGATATGTCGTCCTCGTCCAGAAGGCATCGCACCGCGCAGGACCAGTCTTCGTAGTTGTTGCCATTGAAATGTTGTCCTTTCAGCTTTCAGCGATTAACACTTTGGTGGTCATCTCTACATTACATAAGTATCACTACTTAGCTATGATCTAAGGTATTAACTCTAATTATCAGCATTTCTACGTGTTATACAAATTTTCAAAGTATAAAAGTAGTTAACACATCTTAATGAGATCTGAAAGTCCACATACTCGAATGGGCGGTGTAGAACAATCAAGTTCTCTGTTTAGGATGAAATTTATGCTTTTATAAAATTATAATTGTATAACGTGCAACCTTCCATTACTTGGTTGCATACATCATTTGGTGGAGGAGAATAAACTCCCACTCAGGTTATGTACAACCTTTATTTTTAGGGAGGATTCTAGCACTAAGTTTTTCTTTATTCCAATGAAAAAATGGCTAAGATCTGATCACATTAGGCCTAATTATATCACACATTTAAACATCATCATCATAAAAAAATAGAAAGTGCTTAAATATGAAGAGAGTTTAATCTTCACTGATGATCATTTCCATTAGAGATGGATCTGATCGTCATCTTTAATGATCATTGTTGATGATGGATCCTTTTATCAACATTGATCATCATGGTTAATGATCATTTTGATTACTAATGATCTCTTGATCAACAGTGAAGAAAAAGTTATAAAGGAAACAACATTCATATGCATATATATGTACATGTCAAAAAAATATATATACATATTACTTGCAAGAAAGCTGTAGGGTTTTGGGTTACTCCAAGTGGGCAACTGGAACATAATTCAGTGATCTAACAGTTGATATTATGGGCCCCACTTTTATGTCTCATATAATAATAATCAAGCTGATGTGATATTAATAGGATTATTCAATGTGGGAAATATTTATTTTAGGGGCAATCCATAATGAGATTAACAATCTCAACGGTTTAGATCATTGAAAAATGGGCCCACTTGGTCAAAACTGAAAATCTGAGCAGTATGCCAAATTGCCAATTCATGGGCCCATCGTATCACAAGCATACATGCATTCATTACACACAGTACTTCACTTGTGCATCATTATGTATTTATCATATGTGCATCATCATTACCAGATGAGTGGCCCTTATCCCATGTACATGTGCCACATTGCTACAGGCGACATGGAAATCAGATTGCATACTTAGTAAACTCCTTTGAGCCAACCTCAAAAGTTTGTGGTTTATCCATGTTGTACATCCGTGTGGCCCACTTGATAATTATATTTGTCATAAATTCAAGCTCACCAGATGGATGGACAGTTTGGATACAACACATACCTCTTGATAAGACCTATATGTGTTGCTGATGTCCTAGCTCTCCATATGGATGGACGGTTTGGATACAACACATACCTCGCCATCAGACACACATGAATTGCTGACGTCAATTTAAAAGCTATATAGCTATGCGTTGAGAAGACTTCTTATAGCACATGGATACAACACATGAATATCTCATACCATGAACATCTTATATGCATTGAGAAGACTTCTTATAGCAAATGGATACAACACATGAATATCTCATACCATGAACATCTTATATGCGTTGAGAAGACTTCTTATAGCACATGGATACAACACATGAATTGTTGACGCACATGGATACAACACACACTACAAGAAATATTGTTTTTACCGACGAAACTTTTACCTACGAAAATAATTTTCATAGGTAAAGATGACTTTTACCGATGAAATTTTTTTTCATAGGTAAAAGTAAACTTTTACCGCAAAAGTCATGTTTACCTACGAAAATTTTCGTAGGTGAAGGCTGTTTTCAATTTTCTAAGAATCAAAAAGTTTACTTATGCCGACGCAACTAAATTTCATAGGTGTGGGTAAAAGTCATCTTTACCGACGACAATTTTCGTAGGTAAAGGGTGTTTTGATTTTTTGAAGAATCCTAAAATCGAAAAAGTTTACTTTTACTTACCAAATAGGTACGAGACTTTTACCTACGAAACTTAGTTGTTTGTATTATTCATTCATTTATTTTCCATTTTCATTGTTTGCATTGCATGTCTACATTACTAAAGAATTGTATTGAATAATGCGTGAAGAGAATGCACGTTGGATATTAATGAGAAATAAGAACTTAGATTGTTTAATTTTTAACAATGAAGGACCACTTTTTCTGATCCAGACCGTTGATACGTTTGGACCCACTATGGATTTATAATAGGCCAAAATTTTTCAGATTTTGTGATCCTGTACATACCATCTAAGGGTGTTATTTAGGACCGTTGTTTTTTTCTCCTCTAAACATCGGTTAGAATTGTTTGATTTCTTATTTTTGTTTTCAAACAGTATTTATACACTGCGGGGTTCAGATCAACGGGCTGGATCTCTTGATGATGGACCCTACATATACAAACCAGTGGTAGATGTCTGTTATTTCACCCAGAGCTTTGGGACTGGGAGGAGATAGTCACATCATCCATCTGGATTATCTAGTACATGTGACCCACTTTTCATGAGTGGACGTTAGTGTAAGGTTGTGGCCCAGTTAATGAATGGCTATGATCATTTGAATGGCACAAACTTCGGTCAGTGGCCTAAATCATCCCAAACCTACCTAATCATTATACACGTGCCTCAATATAACTTTCATCGAAGGACTGCCAATTGACATTTATAGTTTGACTTGTTGATCATTTAGCACGTGCTAAGTTCAACACTGTTGAATTTCACCTCGGATTCCGGTATTATTGTTAGAACAGTACTTGGTCCACCTAGGCAGAACTGATGGTTGGTGCGTGCTCGCAACTGAGATATGGTTAGACACGTGCGCATTGACTCCCATGCATATTAAGCGGGAAGCGGATTGGCTGGTGTACCGCACACCATCGATCTAGATAGTGTGACGTCACCAAATTCTGTGGGTCCCACCATGAGTTATGTGTTATATCCAAACCATCCGTCAATTCGGTGAACTCGTTGTAAAGCTTGATGAGAAAAATAAGACAGATCCAAAGATATGAACCACATTGAAACCCTTAAGGTTATCACAAAAGTTTTGGATCAATTTAATATTTATTTTTTCCCTTAATCTAGGTGTTTGTGACCTTATGAGATTAGATGGGAAATAAATGTTATAGTGGCCCTAAGAATGCATTAACATTGAGATTCATTGTCTCACTATTATTTGTTTTATTTGTTGTGTGGTCTACTCGAAATTTGGATATGACTCATTTTTGGGGTCATGGTCTAAAATGATCTCTCCAGATGTATGAATGGTGTGGATATAATAAATACATATTCGTGAGGCCCATGTAACATTGAGAATCCTACTTGTTCCAATCTAATTGGATCACATCTAATTGAGCCACTTTCAATTTCCTTTGCCCCTCTTGTGGAGCCCACCTTTGAAGTATCCATCATGTGGATTCCACCTTCAATGTCGGTCATCCATCACACATGGTGTTTTGGATGCTGGGCATTCATCATTAGGAGCCCACCTTTGATGTAGACAGTCTACATGTGGGCTCCACCTTTAATGTGGTCTGTTCATAGTGCAGGACCTCCTTTGGTATGGACCATCCGTCGCATGGAGAGAGGGAGATAAGTAAAAAAGTTTAAAGTTTTAATTCTTGGACGATTAAAAATGAAATGCACCCATTGATCTTATTTCAACAGTGCCCTAATTAGAGTCCGGGAATGGATGATTGACCTCAAATGATTTTTTGACCATAACTTAGGGATATTGGATTCCATAATTTAGTAGGTTGATTTTGAGGTATATATTCCATGTATACCATCTATAAGGGTCTGAGTATCAAACATAAATGCAGGGGATTATCAAACAACCCGCTTAAGATAAGAACCACATTGGCCTAACCATACTTAATAGGTTAGTCCGGTCTAGATTTTGAAATGTTTTGGGCCGGGCTCGGGCCTAAAGAAATAAAAATTTTAAATCGGGGTCACCTTACAGCTCGGCTCCAAACAATTCAAAATCTGGGCAAGAACTATCCTAGGCCTAGCCCATTGATAACCCTACCCATTATGTTGGGAATGGAAGGCAGATTAGGTGCGGCCCAGCCTCACCTAAGATTGTGCAGTCCTTACCGTGTGCCCCACCTTGATGCATGTATTCTATGCCCATGCATATCATTTTAGGGCATGAGCTCGAAAATGATCCAGATCCAGATCTCAGGTGGACCTCACCATGGGAAACAATGGCGATTGATCATTAAAACTTCCTGCGAGCGGCAAAAGCTCTAAATCAAGTTGACATTTGTTTTTGTCCATTGTCTATGTTTGTGTGACATTATCAACATATTAGATGACAAATAAACATTACCGTGAGCCTTAAGAAATTTTTGATGGTGAGCATTCAATCACCATTATTTCCTATACATGAGATTTTGATATGCTTCGTTTTCTAGCTCATGCCTTAAAATGATCTAGCAAATCGGATGAACTGCATGGATATGAAATACATATCCATCAAGGTGGGCGTACATAATGGCCACATCTAATCCACTCACTTGGGTATAAGAAGTTGGCCTACTACTAATCCAGCCGCATGTGTGAAACAACCTTCATCAGATCCATCTCATCCATCAAGTGCGATCCATCTCATCCATCAAGTGCTTTGCCTCTTGTTCTCCCTGGGAAGAGTTGGGATGGAAAACCCCCCACATTAGTTGAGTTGGGGCCCACTGTAGTTTATATATGCCATCCAATCCATTCATCTGATACAAGTATTGCAATAAGATACTCCGGACTTTAGGCTTTGGACATGGGCCATCTTCCAATTATCAAAGCCATTTATACAATGAATCTTATTTTCTACGGGCGGATAGCCAACAAATTGCTTATTTTGCTTTAATATGGACGGTCACCGTGACTTCTGTATAATCTACGGTTTGAAATATTCAATCTAATATTATTTTTTTTCTTGGCATATCCCATCCAAGAGGATTCCTGTTACATGAACAGTTTGGATCATTGAAACATTCCAAATCCAACTGCTAGTATCCCAACGTAACGTATCCAATCTTGACACGTTTGGGTTGTATTTCTGTAAAACTCAACGTACGATTCACGATAAAGACACAGGGAGTTGCTTCTTGCTTGACGCAACTGTAGTATCACAGCCATGCACGTGATCGAAGCTTGGTCTCCGTTTAATTCAAACTAGACCGTCCAAGTCGTGGGACCCACTGTCAAAATTAGATTGATGGGCCATCATATATATTGATGGACACTTTTGTTGACTTCGGAACGTTACTTATTTTTTCATTTATCCACAAATGGCAGTTACAAAATCTCGGGTTATGACCATCTAAAGTGGGCCGGTGATTTGAACGGTTTGATTTGAGCTGTAATGATGTTACTTATCTCCATGATCATCATTTCTCATGAGAACCAATTAGATCAAGTTACATGTGATTTATATGAATTTGCACGTTGTTTTTAGAAATTTGCAGTGATATATGGAGAGAATTTCTCGATAACATAACTGGAATGCGAGTGATACCGAAAATGGTAGATAGTAAAGGAATGATTATGGGATAAGTGACAATGAAATCTCAAGAAAGTCATGTAATGTTAAATAGTTATAACAATAATTAAAACGTGTAAATGATATATATATGACCAGATTAAGGTTATAAATAATAAATGAATTCTTATTCAACAAGAAGAATTCACCTCGTATGAACTCAATTAAAACCAAACATTATATTTCAGTTATCAATCTTTTATATTCCATGGTGCAAACCTTTACTTTTCACATTTGTTTATATTTCGTAGTGTAATATGTAGTATTAATCAAGTAGCTGATAATTTTAGCAGTAATTTGAGTCTACACTCTCACATGCTGGATTCAATGTTGCATTAAGAGATCTCGCATGCGAGATTCAATTCTGCATCAAGAGAACTTTTCCGCACTTATTTTTCACAACCAACTATAATAATCCTTTTCTCATCTCATTTTACATGTATTGAAAAGTCCAACAATTATCAGAAGATGAACCGTACCTTCTTCATATCACCTAATTTTGTTTTACACATTGAACGGGTGGCTAAATAGGTGGTTAATCTCACTAGATCTCATTCATACATTAAGTATATGCCTATTTTGGCACTTGGAGTGTTTGAATTAAGCAGCAATTTCAATTCACGCATGCCCTTATACATGCAACCGAAAATAGGGCAGCAACATACACGTGCAGGAGTTTTGTAGGTGCATGCATATAAGCCGTCAACCTCTCATATCTCTTATTATAGGTTCTAAATGCTAAAAGAGACTGGACCCAAGATTTCCCAAGTGGAGTGGGCCTCTAGCCCACCACAATCTAGGCCGTTCATCTCAAAAGGTCTCTCAAAACATGGGGATTAGATATGACGTAGTTCATACTAAGGAGAGCTAGGAGTGTCTTGCCTGGACTTCTGTTCTGGATCATCTTTCCATGAAGGGGACATACAATTAGTCACATTTACGCCTTGCGGCTATCTACGGCGTGGCCAGCTAGATGAACGGTTTGGATCATCTAACAACGTCGTTGGGGCAGAAGTAGGCCCCGGATCCTCTACAACAATACAAAACCTAAGCTCTGTGGAGTCCCCCATTCTGTGTGTAAACATTCACTCCATTCGCCAGGTGGGCCCCTCGATGTTATGTCAGTGGGGCAAAAAATCAGCCAGATCCATAATTCAACTCAAGTGGGCCACACCACGAACGGTGACGATGAGATGCCAACTATAGGCTTGTTTGTGGGGCCCACCATGGTGTTTTATTCCGTCCAAACCGTTTATACATCATCCTAATCCGGAACTTGTGGGGCTCAAATAAGTTTGGGATCTGGCTTATTTTTGGGATGTATGGTTATAACGAGGTTTCAAACCTGATGGATCAGACGGAATGGATATCACATGAACACACAAAATTATGAGCCCACAGCATGCTGCCCACTGGTGTGAGCTGTATATGAGCCGAACGGAGTTGAGCTTGGCACAACTCGGCTCAACTCGGCTAATAGCTAACCCCATCTTGAACTCAACTCGGTTGGGTTCTCGAGTCTGACTGGCTAGCTCAGCTTGGTTCGATGAACAACTCGGGCCAGTTTGAGCTGAGTTCAAGCCTATGCATGTGACATTTTCTTAAACACAAATTGCACATTCAGTTTTTCACAAAATGCAAAACAATAGCATCAATATATAGGTATTTCTTCAAACACAACGCAGGAAGCATCAAAATTATGATTTGAGAGCAATTTTATAATTTCTTTTTTTTTTTTTTAGTGATTTGTTTCATATCCACTCCTTCCACACCATTAGCTGATTTCACCGAAAATATATACACGCAGAATAACACTTTATTGAGTTACTTCATCAAATGCTTGGCGAGAAACATGAATATCAAAATAACCGAGCCGCCGAGCTAATTCGATCCGGTCTATCCAAGTCGAGTCGAGCTCAGGCAAGCACAAATTTCAAGCTCAAAAAATCAGATCTAACTTGGCTTGAACTCAATTTGGAACGAATTGAGCTTTTTAGCGCCGAGTCGAGCAAGTTAACTGAGCTAACTCGGTTCGTATACAGCTCCACCGGTGTCAAGCGCACCAAGCGCAGTGCGCATTTTAGCACAGCATGCCAACCACCACCGAAAGTGATCAATCCAACCACGGCGGTTTGGTAGCCGGCTGTCCACCTCAGTAAGTGGTCCTGCTTTCTCCCCACGTGTGTAAGAACGGTCGGTCGGCCCCACCACCGAATAAGCCTATTGTCTGAAAATCGTGACAATCCTAGCCATTTAACTGGCAGCCTGCAGACAACCGTCGAAACAAAAGCTGGCCGTTGATTCAAATGAAACGAGCAAAATTCTATTTTGGGGTGTGGTATAAACGTAGCTCAATACAGACCATCCAATTTGGAATCCCACTCATCGTACAATTCTAACCATCCAATCGTGGTTGAAACGATACACGTCCATAGCCAGCACTCAATCATTCGATCAATGCTAGATTTGCATTATAACCTTTACAAAGTGGGACACGCAATTTGATCATCTAGATTGGTATACACGAGTGATAGATGTGCGCATGTGAGTACCATACACCATACGCTCCATAGCATTATATAATTGTTTTCATTTTAGACACGTGAAACCCGTTCTGAAAATGCATTTGATTCCTACGAAGTGACGCGGATTGCGTCCTACCCCTGCCTGTACGGTAATCTTTCCGTGCAGGGCTATGTGGGGCCACTGTAATGTAAGTGTTTTATCTACGCCGTTATCGCTTTTCAAAGATAATTTTAAGATATTTGACAAAAATGAGATAGGTCAACTTCTCCAATGTAGGACAAAGTGGGGATTGAACTTCCACCATTAAAAAATTCTTGGGAGCTAGAGAAGCTCCAAATCAAGCGGATATTTGTTTTTTCACTTCATCCATGTCTACATGACTTTATGAATAGTTGTGGATGGTAAAAAAATATAACGGTGGCCCTTAGAAAAGTTTCAATGGTGGGGGGTCATTATCACTGCAGCTTCCTTTGGTGTAGTACACTAGAGATGTGTACCTTCTTAATTTTTACATTTCACTACAGATGTGTACCTTCTTAATTTTTACATTAATATCTTAAAATGATATGTGAAAAACGATGAACTGGATAAAACACGTACATTAATTTGGGCTCCACAGAGCCCTGCTCGACGAATTACCGTCCAGGCAGGGGTAGGATGCAATCCGCGTCCCTGTGAAGATAGATGTCGTGCGGTAGAGTTAGCCGAATGGTGGAGAAATCTTTCTACCGTACACGTGGCAAGCTAACATGTCAATTGGGACCGTTCATCAATTTTCTCTTACTGTGGATATCGAATTTTTGAAATTCACATAACTAATTTCACTTAATACGGAGCATCAATAAGGCTCAGGTTATTATATTAAAGTGATCCAACACTAATAGATTGACGGTGTGGATATAGAATATACATATCAGGGTGGGCCCCACGATAAGGGCCCTCTATGGGTAGGACACAGATTGGATACCACTGTACATGTATTAGTGGCCATGTATGGTTTCATCCACACAGTCCATCCATTTTGCCATATCATTTTAGATTATGAGCCCAAAAATAAGATAGATTCAATGCTAGTCAATGCTAGTCTACTATTGAAAATTTATCGTGGCCACGAAAGTTTTGGATCTAAGTTATTAATAATAATAATAATAATAATATTTTGTTTTATATTGTTATTATTTTGTTTTCAAAAGGTTGGATAGCAAATAAACATTTTGGTGGATAGAGGGTCCACACGAGTAGAGTTAGCTGGGTAACTCACTCGCTCGACTCGAAAAAGCTTGATTTGAATTGGTTCGAAACTGAGTTCGAGCCGAGTAGAGCTGTTTTTTGAGCTCGAAAAAATTTCGAACCGAGTTCAAGCTTGCCCGAGCTCGACTTGACTCGGATCGAACCCAACTCAAATCGAACTCGGATCAATTCAGTTCGGTGACTCGATTACCTTGATATTATTTTTGTTCACCAAGCGTTTGATGAAATGACTCAATGAAGCTTGTGGCAAGGAAGGTATGTATATGAAACAAATACTCTCTCTTTTTCTTTTTTTTTGCTTGATTTTTATGTTGCTTACAAGGTATTTAATAAAATACTTGTAAAACCATTGTTGCTGTTTTATATACAGTGAGATTTTGAAGGTGCAGACCATGTGTTTGTGAAAATGTTGCAGAGGCAAACTCATCTCAATCTTGGCTTGAATTGGCTCGAGCTGCTGACCGAACCAAGCTGAGTTGGTCAGTCAGGCTCGAGGACCGAGCCGAGCTGAGTTTAAGCTAAGGTTAGCAAGTGGCGGAGCCGACGACTCGTGTACACCTCTAATGGTGGACCCTAGGAAGATGTCAGTGGTGGGTGTCATTATTACATGAGCTTCATGTGGTGTGCCCACTTGAGCCTTGGATATACCTCATTTTTTTGGATTATACCCCCAGGTGATATGGCAAATGGATAGATGGTATGGATAAAACCCAAACATCGAGGTGGGCCCCTTTAGAGTCCTAGACTATGTTGATTGCTGAGCTTGGGCAAGTAGCTAGGGTACTACCCAATCAGCATCTATACTGGGTTTTGTCGGGCTATCATGATGGAGAGAGACTTGCTGCGAACCCGGAACCAGCTATATTGGTGAGACCCTGACCGTAGGAGCCCACCTTGATGTATTCATAGTATATCCACACCGTCCATCTGTTTTTCCAGCTTATTGTAGACGATGGTTTCAAAATCAAAGATCATGCAATAGTGAATCCGAGCCAACTTGGACTAAGTAACACGGGACACATCCGAATCTTAGAACAGTGATCCCAACCATACTCCTAATGGACCTCGTCCAATCAATGGATGTGTGGCTATCAATGGACTAGGCTGGCCCATCAGAATTTTGGGCTCAGCTTGAGGTCGAATACTCTGGCATTGAAGCCTAAGCTCGTTTACTTATTGGGCTGGTTTTGGCTTTGTTTTGGATCATGTGAACCAATCTTGGTCGTTTACCCTTTTGCGTGCATTGGTTGTATGGACAGGATTGCCCAAACAGTTAGATTTTGGACTATTACCTACGTAGTAGATAGCCTATTAAATGAAGGGTTTTTATTAGTCCACGAATCCCACATGCGTAGCAATGACATGGAAGTGTAGAGCTATGCCATGGTCTTTACAAAGCTGCCCCAGTCCCTAGGAGACAGGGGGTGCTGGGCAAGGATGACTCGACTTAACTCGGCAGACTCGTTCAGACCCAGTTCAACTTGAGCCAAGTGGGTGAGTAGATCCGAACTAAGTAGACTTTGTCCAATTCGAACTGAGTTGACTTTGGGTTACCTAATAACTCAACTCGGCTTGACACGAAATCAAACTCAATACTGACTCGACTCGATCTAAAACCCGACTCGTACAATTAAAAAAAAAAAAAAACACCAAATTTGACATTTCATACCTGAGCTGCCGCGTGTTTTAAGCTGTGATTTCTGCCCGTGGGCCGCACTCAACCTAACTTGGTATTAAGTCAACCCGACTCGGTACCCGTGATCAGGTCTAACTCAATCCAAATTAGTCCAGGCTAGACTCAGACCCAGATCCGGTCAGGTATGCTGGACTCGTAACTAAGTTAGGTTAAGTTCAGGTTATGTCTATTTCAAAACTGTGTTGAGTTGAGTCAGCCCTAACTCAATCCTACTCGAATTGATGCCCATCTCTACGTGGGAGTGTAACTCGGGATCAGGCCAGTTAATTTCGTAAGCCCCACCGTTGATAGACTACTAACCGAAATTATTTTGATAGGAAGTTCCTGACCATCTAAAGCCACCATTTCTTATTAAGGTATCATTCCATGATTGCAGGTATTGGAATGTTACCCATTATATTAGTAATGTATGGCGGTAAATTTATATCACGATATGGACATCCAAACGATATTTTAAGCCCAGCAAATGGTAAGTTTAGACTATTTAAAACCATTGACCTTGAGATCAACGGTCAATGCTGCGTAGATTGGCACTTGGTAGAGGAAAGATCACAGAAGTGAAAGCAGCAGAGGAGCCAATGTAGAATAGGTATAAGAGATCCACGCGGTTAATCAGGTGGGCCTATTGATGAACATTACCTGGCCAATGAATCATGCTCACCAATTAACCCATCAGGTGGGGCCAACCATGAACATATCCTGGCCCATATAAGTCATGCAAATCAATCAACCCATCATCTGGGCCAAAACCAATGTCCAATAAATGGACGGTCCAAACAAAATCACCAGTATAGATTTCAGGGTAGTGCATGTTCACAGCAGAGCCTTACCTCGTACGTGGCCCGCACCTCCTCACGCCTGCGGCCTGCATGCCACAATGGAATGTGCCTTCCCTGTTGTTGTGTGGCCTCCCGCTGGGGCCCGCATGCTGAGATGGTTCCATGATTTGAACCGTCCATGTTTTAGAGTTGTATTCATGCCACTGAAAATCTTATTTTTGATGTTCTAAATTAATGTATAAATATTATGTGGTTTACAAATCATAGAGACAACAACGTGGACGGTTCTGATCATAAAATCACTGAGCATGCGGGCCCGATGGGTGGAGATACACGGTGGATTATTTCACCGCAACGGAGGCAAAACGATAAATACCACTGTTATGATTTGTTATTTTGTTACGTGCGTATCCCGACGTCTCTCTCTTGCATGACGAGTTCCACAGAGGTTTGCTGCAGTACATCTCGACGCACTACAATACGGTACGCAGGGACTTGAGCCTTTGAATATGAGTCATCTTCCAATGATCCAAGCCGTTAATATGACCCAACATCACTAGTGGAAAAGCAGCAAATAAAAGCTTATCTTTAATTATTTCAACTCTTCTGTAATTTAGCTCTTCTGCTCTAAAAATGAACGGTCACCATAACTATTGTATGATCCATGGGTTAAAATACTCAATCTGATGTCGTTTTTGGGTGTCCCCCGTCAAGGATAGCCCTATCAAAATAAACGGTTCGTATCATTGAAAAATGCTCAGATCCAACGGCTAGAGTCGCCATGTCTATTATGGCAACAGCTGTTTTGTAAAAAAAATGCTGATACAGTCCGTGGATTTAAATTGTCTGGTCTCACGTTGAGTCATGTCTCATCCGAGTCAGGTCCATAGCCCTGACTCGGCCGAGTTGGGGTTGACTCGTAGCGTCAAACTGGATTGGGTTGACCGAGTCCGAGTCAACTGGGAGACGAAGTCTTAAAAACAATAATGCAACCGTCAAAAAGCTCAAGAGGTTTGCACAATAACGCATCTTGATGTATTGCAATGGGACACAGATTGAGTCCCTTTAAATGATCCAAACCGTTTAGAGATGGTATGACTTTAGATTGCAGACATCCAACGATTAAAATATTAAAATATTCCAGTTTAAGAGTTTGGTAGAGTTTCTTATGAATATCCTCTCAAGTGGTCAACTCTATCCGTTTGGTTTTTGCATGGAAGAGAGAGAAAAGATTCAAAGGCTAGAATATTTCAATTTGGGAGATTTTGCAATAATGGTCTATCCATGATGGGGCCCTCATATCAATGGCTTTGATAGACATAACCATTGGCCCCACATTTATAGACTTAGTTCCAAACGCAAAAGTAATTATTTCATATTCATGGATAGAAATAGGGCCTCCTGAGTTGTTTTTTTTTTTTTTAATTGCGAATTTTCAGCGGACATGTAAATAACTGGGCTAATTGATTCCACGAGAGACTGATCCAACCATGCACAAACTTTTGGCTGGGAATTCTCCACCATGCATTTGTTTTTATGGACCATAGTCCGCTAATTTAGTAGATCAACTAGATTTTGAGACAGATCATGTATTGAGGTGCTGAGTAAACTCTATGGGGCCATCGTGGAAATATGTCTTATCTATGTTGTCCATTTATTTTTTCATATCATTTTAAGGTTATGAGCCCATCCATGTTGAAATTGTCATTGGGCTTATAGTTATGTTTATTTGTCATCCAATCTATTTGTAAGGTCACGTGTAACATCCTAGATTTTTACTGTTTTGGATTTTAAAAATTCCTTGAATTTTATTTTTATTAATTAACTTATAATATCACTTAATGACCATTAGCACTCAATGTTAGTTTATATAGGGGTAGTACCTTGGGGATTCATGGGATTCGCATCACATGCTCCGTTCGGATTAGACGCCCATGCATTTATGCAAAGGTGCACTCGTGCGTAGGTGAGCATGACTCAATATGTCGAATGCTCAGCGGTGCACTAGTTCGAACGGAACTCGTGCAAACTTTTTTATGAAAACATCAGACGTGATGTGACTCCAGAATCTGAATAGTCCTCGTGAAGCAGCGACTCATGAAACTCGTTGGGCCCAATTTTTACTTCGATCCAAAACTTTGGTGGGCCATGAAAAATGAAAACAGTTTCCTCCCCTGATTTGCATTCTCTTTGCTATGGTCCACTAGAATTTTAGATTAGGGTGAAAATTTGTCCCTTAGGGTTTGATGGGATTCCGCATAACATGGACCGTTCGGATTAAACGCCCATGACACATGTACAAAGGGGTGCAAGCGTGTGGGTGCATAGGCGAGCATGACTCTATATGCCAAATGCTCAGCTATGCGCCAGTTCGCACGGAACTCGTGTGAACATTTTTTAGTACTTATCATACGTGATGTGAGTCCACAATCTGATCGGTCCACATGAAGCAACACCTTTGGAAACCCCAGGGCGCAATATTTACTTTGATCCAAAACATTGGTGGGCCATAAAAAATGAAAACAATTTCCTCCATTGATTTGCATTTCTCTTTACTATGGCCCACCAAAATTTTATATCAGGGTGAAAAGTTTTCACATGGGTTTTCATGGGATTCCGCATCACATGAACTATTCGGATTAGATGACCATGACGCGTGTGCATGTGCGTAGGTGAGCATGACTCTATATGCCGAATTCTCAGCCGCGCACCAGTTCGAACAGAACTCGTGCGAACGTTTTTGAGAACTCATCATACGTGATGCAACCTCAAAATCTGAACGGGCCACGTGAAGCAACACCTCATGAAACCCCCTGAGCCTAATTTTTTACTTTGATCCAAAACTTTGGTGGGCCATGAAAAATGAAAACAGTTTCCTCCCTTGTTTGGCATTTCTCTTTGCTATGGCCCACCAAAATTTTCGATCAGGGTGAAAATCTTTCCCTTGGGGTTTCATAGGATTTCGCATCACATGGACCGTAAGGATTAGACACCCACGACACATGCAAAGGTGCGCAGGTGAGCACGACTCTATATGTCGAATGCTCAGCTACGCACCAATTCGCACAGAACTCGTATGAGCTTTTTTAGAAACTCATCATACGTGATGTGACTCCAAAATCTAACAGTCCACGTGAAGCAACACCTCATGAAACCACCTGGGCCCAATTTTTACTTTGATCTAAAACTTTGGCGGGCCATGAAAAATGAAAATAGTTTCCTCTCTTGATTTGCATTTCTCTTTGATATGGCTCACCAGAATTTTAGATAAGGGTGAATTTTTTTTCCTTGGGGATTCATGGGATTCCACATCACATGGACCGTTTGGATTAGACGCCCATGACATGTGTGCAAAGGTGCACTCGTGAGTAAGTGAGCATGACTTAGTTTGTCGAATGCCTTGCTGCGTGCTAATTCGCACGAAACTCGTGTGACCTTTTTTGACAAAACATCATACATGATGTGACTCCAGAATTTGAATGGTCCTCGTGAAGCAGCGACCCATGAAACCCCCTGGGGCCATTTTTACTTTGATCAAAAACTTTGGTGGGCCAAGAAAAATGAAAATAGTTTCCTCCCTGATTTGCATTTCTCTTTGTAGTGGCCCAACAGAATTTTACCTCTAGGTGAAAAATTTTCCCTTGGGGTTTCATGGGATTCCGCATCACATGGACCCGATTAGACGCCCATGACACGTGTCCTAATGTGCACAAGTGCGTAGGTGAGCATGACTATATATGCAAAATGCTCAGCGGCGTACTAGTTCGCACGGAACTCGTGCGAACTTTTTTGAGAACTCTTCATCATACGTTATGTGAATCCAAAATTCGAACGATCCACGTGAAGCAGCACCACATGAAACCCCTTAGGCCCAATTTTAATTTGATCCAAAACTTTGATAAGCAATGCAAAACGAAAACGGTTTCCTCCCTTTATTTGCATTTCTCTTTGCTATGGCCCACCAAAATTTTAGATCAGGGTGACAATTCTGTTCTTGGGGATTAATGGGATTCCTCATCACATGGACCGTTTGGATTAGACGCCCATGACATGTGTGCAAAGGTGCGTACGTGCACACATGGACCGTTCGAATTAGACGCCCATGACATGTGTGCAAAGGTGCGTACGTGCACAGGTGAGCATGACTCTATATGCTTACTCTATATGCTGAATGCTCAGCTGCGCACTAGTTCGCACGAAACTCGTACGAACTTTTTTGAGAAAACATCATACGTGATGTGACTCCAGAATCTGAACAATCCTTGTGAAGCCCCCTGGGCCCATTCTTACTTTGATCCAAAATTTTGGTAGGCCATGAAAACTGAAAATAGTTTCCTCACCTGATTTGCATCTCTTTGCCATGGCCCACCAGAATTTTACATCATGGTGAAAATTTTTCCCTTGGGGTTTCATGGGATTCCGCATCACATGGACCATTCAGATTAGACGCCCATGACATGTGTACAAAGGTGCGCAAGTGCGTAGGTGAGGATGAATGGTCAGTTGCCCACCAGTATGCATGGAACTCATGCGATATTTTTTTAGAACTCATCATACGTGATGTGACTCCAAAATTTGAATGGTACACGTGAAGGAGTACCTCATGAAACCCACTGGGCCCAATTTTTACTTTGATTCAAAACTCTGGTGGGCCATGAAAAATGAAAACAGTTTCCTCCCTTGATTTGCATCTCTTTGCTATGGCCCACCAGAATTTTAGATCAGGGTGAAAAATTTTCACTTGAGGTTTTATGGGATTCCATATCACATGGACCAAAAGGATTATACGCGCATGACGTGTGCAAAGGTGCGTAGGTAAGCATGACTCTATATGTTGAATGCTCAGCTGTGTACCAGTTCACACGAAACTCATGTAAACTTTTTGAGAACTCATCATACGTGGTGTGACTCCAAAATCTGAATGGTCCACGTGAAGCACCACCTCATGAAACCCCTGAGGCCCAATTTTTACTTTGATCCAAAACTTTGGTGGGACATGAAAAATGAAAACAATTCCCTCCCTTGATTTACATTTCTCTTTGCTATGACCCAGTAGAATTTTAGATCAGGTTAAATTTTTTTCCCTTGGGGTTTCATGGGATTCCGCATCGCATGGACCGTTCAGATTAGACGCCCATGACATGTGTGCAAAAGGTGCACACGTACGTAGGTACGCAGGTGAGCATGACTCTATATGCCGAATGTTCAGCTGCGCAGCAATTCGCATGTGCGAACTTTTTTGAGAACTCATCATACATGATGTGACTCCAAAATCTGAACAATCCACATGCACATGAAGTAGCACGTCATGAAACCCCTTGGTCCTAATTTTTATTTTGATCCAAAACTTTGGTGGGCCATGAAAAATGAAAACAGTTTTCTCCCTTGATTTGCATTTCTCTTTGCTATGTCCCACTAGAATTTTAGATCAGGGTAAAATTTTTTCCCTTCAGGTTTCATGGGATTCCGCATCACATGGACCGATCAGATTAAAATGCTCAGCTGCGCACCAATTCGCACGGAACTCGTGCGAACTTTTTTGAGAACTCATCATACGTGATGTGACCTCAAAATCTGAACGGTCCACGTCAAGCATCACCTCATGAAACCCCCTAGGCCCAATTTTTACTTTGATCCAAAACTTTGGTGGGCCATGCAAAATGAAAACAATTTCCTCCCTTGATTTGCATTTCTCTTTGCTATGGCCCACCGGAATTTTAGATCAGGGTGACAATTCTACCCTCGGGGATTAATGGGATTCCGCATCACAAGGACCGTTCGGATTAGACACCTATGACACATGTGCAAAGGTGTGCATGTGCGTAGGTGAGCAACCTTATGGGAACTTCCCATGAGGTCGTGCTGTGTGGGCCCCACCGTGATGTGTGTCAAACATCTACCCCATCAGTTAGATGCACCACTCGAAGGTGGGCCATGGGTTTAAAAATCAAGTCAATCCATGACATAGATACCTTCAGTTGATACCAAAAGAACATATTTGTTAGAAGTAAACAAAATATACAACCAGCACGTGCAATGAACGTAACAAATGTTGTGCAGAAACTTCTCACCTGTGGGTGCAGATGTCACTTGTCGAGGGTTCTCTGCATCAGATTGGTTCTTCTTCCCTTGCGTCTGATGTCATGGCCATAGCCACTGGAAAACTGAAAAGTGAACTAGCTCAAATGCAAGTACAAGTACACTGTTATCACCATTAAGGTCTGTCCAAAACAGAACAGCAAATGGCCAAAAGATGAATTCATTCTCTGCCAACAGGGATACATCAACGGTAACCAGAATGGAACGGACAACCAAGATTGAAGTGATATTAACAATGTAAAACCCAAACAGTAAACTCTTAATAAACTGATGTAATCCATATCAAACTCATTTTAAGGGAGAGACAGACCTTGGTCAACAAATGGACATGTTCACATTTTTCTCTATCATCTTTGTTTCTTTGTTGACAACAGCGGAACCAATCAATTGATGTGATTCATGGGAATGTGAATTTCCAACACCGTTTTCCATCTCTTGAGGACTGGATGACCATTGCCTTTTCACACTGCTTGACAGTTGACCTATACTTCTCTTTTGTGGTATCTCGAGTGTTTCAACAGAGGAGGCTGATGCGAATCTGACGAGCCCTCCAAGACAACCACTGCACTGTACAAAAGGGAAATGAATGAATTTGAGCCCCTCACAAACTGAAACTAATTGTCAGTACCATGTACAAAACACTGGTTCACATGTTCATTCAAAATTTTAACTGTTACAATTGAGACTAGGTTTCTCACTCAAAACTAAAACCTTCTACAATACCTTTATCATTCTAAGGGAAAAGAAGAAGAAGAAGAAGAAGAAGAAACACCTACCTCATACAAGCTAAAAATTGCCTTTGGTAAATCCAACCACCGAATATGGTCCAAACAACATTCTAAATGCACTTGCAGTGAAGAGATTTGAAGCACTTGTTTCAAACAATAGAGTGATTGTCTTAATCAAAGGACAGTCATGACAACACTACACAGGAACTAGAGAAACAAGGACATTCCATTTTATGAGAAATTGAAATTCATTGAATACCATTTACAGTGTGCTTCATGTGAAAGGAAGAAATTCAGATAGTGCGGAACATCTAGGGTGTACAGGATAATAATTACTAACCACACTACAACAAAACTGGGCGCCGGTAAAAGTTGCGTCGGTAAAGGCTTTGCTGGTGGTCAGCGTCTTTTACCGGTGGTTGTGCTGGGCGCCGCTTAAAGTAAGATTTACCGGCAGTTTATACACTTTTACCGGCACTTTTATGACCGCTGATAAAGGTCCTTTTAAGCACCACTAAAGGTGCTTTTAAGTGCCGGTTAAGATCTCAAGCGAGGGACGTTTAACGGATCTGAAAAATGCATTGCTACGTGGACATCTCCTACAAAATACAGTGGCATGTCCTTATTTTTTTAATTGTTAGGATAATGGCTTCAGGCTTCTGTTGTTCCTTTGATGGAAGGCTCATGCACGTGCTAGGGAGCTTGAGAAGCAGGATGGCTCCGTGGACATCTCCTGCAAAATGTAGTGGCAGGTCATTTTTTAATTGTTAGGATAATGGCTTCAGGCTTCTGTTGTTCCTTTGATGGAAGGCTTCTGTTGTTCTCTGTAGAACATGTTAGCTACAATGCTTACACGTGTCACCCATATGCCCCACCACAAGTGGATCTAGAAACCACACACGGCACGTGTCCATGTGTGGTACATCAGAACAAAAATACAAATGCCCAAGGAAAATAGATTACACATCAGTCAAAGGTACAAACGAGAAAGTAGAGTATTCACTGGCAAGAAAGTAACTTTTTTTTTTTTTTTTTCCTTTAGTATGCCTCATGCTACCCCTGTGAAATCACAGGCATTAATCAATATAAGAAAACTGATCAAAATCTCTGCTGAGTTGTGCAAGTTGGATACCAAGGCTTTACTGATTGGACATGAAATGCCCAGCAGATGGGTACTTGTTTGTTGACACAGCTTTCCAACTTGGAATGGACCTCCACAGACTGCCTGGTGATTTTGAAGCCCAGCAAATGCATGCTTATATAATGAATTAGATGGAACTGGAATAGTGTGTAAGAAATACATGGAGGTTTTTTCCTTTTAAAGTTATCTAATGTACATAACTCAAAATCAATCCATTTCAGAAACATTCAAACAATGCGAGAAAAGGGGGAAAATTGAAAAAGATTTACCATTCAGTGAGTTATATGCTTGTCATACACTGAATACTAATGTTTTAAATCCTAAGACCAGACCTTTCTGTCAGCAGTTTGGTCCAAATCCAAACAATGGTCTGTTCCAGTCCAACCATGACATGTTTAAACAAATAAAATAATAGGAACTGACTGCAACTAGCTACCTGTAGCACAGTTGGTAGTGTTCGCTCTATAAAATAAAAAAATAAAATGGTACTCGAACACCACAACCCATTTTGAATTTTACCAATAAACAGTAGAATTGAAGCAGCAGTCCAACTGGCAATAGGCCCAATCCAGATGTGCAGACCAGCTGGATGGTTTAAATGATTTCTTGCCCAAAATGGGTTTCCCGGCAACTTGGCTCATTTCCACGGCTGGTTCTGACCCAGATTAATCAAACCGTCCAGTCCAGCCCAGCTTAAAAACACTGACAAATAGATGACATTTGTCATTATTACAATGACTTGTTCATTAATGAAAATACTGTTTGGGTCATATGTCACTACAAAAACAAAACCCAAACCACTTAAATGGAGATTAATGCCTCAGGTTGTTCACAAAGGGAGAAAAGCAGTCAATATCTAACGCACCTTGCTGGCAAACAATATTTGCAGTTCCAATATCACCCCTGGTAGAGAACTTCACTCCTTCCTTTGTCACTGAAATTACAACTACAATCACCCCAAACCAAAACATTGATATTGTTAGTGAACTATAACTGTTGATATGAATGTTGGACATTAGTATGAAACAACCAACAAGAATCCCTACACATTCTATTCAAATTTCAACCAATGGATGGTGGGTGAATTCAGTGCACAATATTATGTGTACGTAAGTATCTCAATACTAACTCATGCAATGATGATGATGCTACCAGTATCTCCAATGCTGCTGAGGTCCTTGCAAATCCTTGAGAACTCAGCTGATGGCATCTTTACAATGGCATGATACTCTGCTTCTGGAATTCCAAGATGCTTGCTGTCAATGTCCATGAGCTTCATCTCAAAATCAACAACCTTATCTTGACCTTCAAAAATGACAAAACCCAGATCAGTGATAAAATTCTGGGGAAAATGCAGAATTTCAATCATCCTTTTTTGGCAAGGCAGTAAAAAAGAGTTTACAAATAAACCAGAGTGAATAAAATAGATTACATAAAAAATAAAAAAAACCCAAAATGAACAGAAGAAATTTGTTAAAAGACCCAATTTATCCATCCATTTCTTCTCCTCAACAATACAGCAGTCGGCATTTTCATCCGTTTCAGCATCCCTCGGAAAAAGAATACAAATTCCCTTAACCAAAACAGCCCAAAATAAATATGTAAATGACAATTGTGCTGAGAGTAAACAGATTAGTGCAATTAGGAATAACTACCAAGAAGAAGACAGAAATACAAAAAAGAAACACAATGATGACAGAGGACAATAGGTGATGGTTATCTGATTGAGAACCTCAAAGTCCGATGGCTGTTTAGCCATTGAGTAAGACCCCTGCATTGATTGAAGCCCAATGCATATGAATATGGAAGACCAATATTCAAAGTTCAAACATGTTAAATGTACTTCCTCATTGTCATACAGGTGCCAGAATTTTGACCCAAAATACCACTACAATGTCCTCGTTTAGATTCTTTTTAAATTAACTAGGAAACAAATTGTTAAAAGAACAAAAAGATCTTCAACCATAAATGACATTGATCAGGAGTATAAAAACGTTGGTTGGGTAGAGTAGCACAAAAATATGCACCAACAATTAAAATCTATGTATCTAACAAGTGAGAAAATTTTATTCAACACAAAATTCATTCCAGACTTATAGTTTTCTAGTAATAAAAACACTCCAGATGATATCAAGAATTAAGGGTCAAATATGGACAGCACAGTAAAACATTTAAGGGATTAAATTCAGTAAGAAATTGATGAAAGGAGTAGTCCATATTCAAAGCAAATGAGTTAAATGAGTAAACTGATGAAATATTCCGATATTTTCTTATCCATGGTGAGGCCAATCATATGCCCCAAATCCAATAGTTTAAGTTCCCCATGGAAAACTATACAATTACTTTATGAATAAATGCATACATTCTGACATTTTAATCTCTGACCTGGAAATAGACAGGTTAAGAAGAGAAATAGAGCTACAATCCACATTCACCTGAAAATTTTCCTAAGAGAGGCGACTAGGATCTTCCAAACCAATAGATTTTTCGGGCATGGTTCATCCATAGCCATTGATCCCTTTGATAGAGCAATCACCACAAAAAAAGATGCCTGATATATATTTTCCATTATCCATAAAAAGGATGTAAATTAAAAATGATTTTGTATAACAAAAAAGCCAATAGGCCAAGACGGATAATATCTCGCCTCATAACGGATTTGGCCCTTGGCCATTATAAACTGTTACCGGACTAAAAACATTGGGAATTCTAGAATCAGGAAGCTGTAGAGTTAAAACAAACATGTTCAGACCGGTTATTCATTGAAAGGTGCGGTAATTAAAAAAAATGTATGTATATATATATATATATATATATGTATGTATGTATTTATGTATGTATGTATGTATATGTATATGTATATATATTTTATAAAGATGGGGTAACCCATACCATTGTGATAAGAACTATGTGATCAGGGCGATGATGTACTGTCAAGAATGTAACTGAGTTAATAGGTTCATCATCATGTGGCCTCAATGTTAAAAGTGGCAATGCCTTCCTGTCTTCCTAAATCTTTACCTGTTGCAAACCAATAAATCAAGATGATACTGAAAGGTTCCAAATCATATAGAATATTTCAAAAATGGCAAAAAACGTAACTTCCCAGCAAGATTAATATCAGCAATTCAAAAGATTTGAGTTTCTCGAATAAAAATTCAAGAGATATACCTGGTTTGTTATAACCCGATTAACAAAGGGTAAGCGCAGCTCATGACGCAACTCCAGCATGTTCCCTCCAGGAGTCAAAAATTTGACAGCCTTCCTTCTTAATGTAAATGAAAACAATTAGACCATTCCAACAAGCAACAGACATTGGCTGAATGAAATCGATTTTATGATAACCTCAAAATATGCAGAACAAGAAATAAACGGACTTGATCAATGAGGAGCTTCCAGTTTGATGAGCCTCAGCAATGACCGGTGTTTACTTACCTGGAATGGACCAGACTGTCAGATTGGTTGGGATAAGAACTCATCATTGAAACAGGACGGGTTTTGGCTGGGACTGATAGGTATGCCGCATCAATTCAATAGCTTTTAACATGATTACCATTAAAAAGAGTAGACTAACAGATGCACATAAAATAAAGCCAACAGGACCCAGGGCATTGGACCTGAAGTGAAGATATTGATGATAAATGGCAAATGGCGCTGAATTTGAAAGAAGTGGTAGAAGCTCTTGAACTATGCTCCAAGTATCCAGCTCTATAGATGCAATTATTAGGCTGCGCAAAAGGTTGAATCTTAGTATCACCACTGAATATTAACAACTTGCTAGCACTCAGCCATTTAGTACATCCTTTTGTATATTTACCTAGTAAAACCATTTTCTTTCCACATCTTTATGGCTTCTGGTGATGCCCTTCTTCCAGGTTTTGTTGATTTGCAAATCTTGGGAATTGTGTAAGTGTTGTCATCATGTATGCCATCTAAGTGGTTAGTAGAACAAGGAGACGTATCCATAGGATCCAAAGCTCCATTGCTAAAAGAAAGAGATGTATCAGTGGTGCTAATTGATGGCTGAGATGAGTTAAGAGAAGAATTGAGACACAAGTACCAGAACATTAGATGAGACACATTCAGTTGACAAGGCAGTTTTGGCAACAATTGACTGAATACTAGAGACCAAACCTTTTCATGAGATACGGATTGTTCAGCACTACTGTTTTGATCAAAACAAAGTTCAGAGATAGGAGACTGCACAATCCTGCACTAAAACAAATCTATAAATATCCCAAACTTTCAGGAAAAGAAGAGAGTAAAAAATATAAATACAGGAGTGCCAAACTGATTTTAACCATGTCCAAGATGGTAGGACATGACACAACCCATACTCGGCCCAATTTTGACCAGGCCAATTCTCCAAATGTTGGACCCAAACCTGGTCTGATTTCTAAATGAGTCTGGAAAATTGGATCTGGATGCATTAAAATCGGGTTGGGTCCATTGGGTACCTTTTGGACAAAATCCAAATCAAACAAGAGGTAAAGCAATCAAAAGCAGAACATCCATATTGGAGACTGCAATACCTGAAAATGAAGCATGGCCACCTAAAATTAAGCAAACAGATTTAAATGAGATGAAATTCATTTTTTAAGTGGCAACCAAACAGGCCCTTAGCAGCTCAACAGTCAGACTGCCGTTACAGGCTCACCTCTTTTCCAAGTTGGTGTTATGGTGGTGGTTGGTTGGGTCTTGTAGCTTTCAATTACTTTATCTTGTCTCTCCAGCATCCAACCACAAAATAATGAAGAAATGGTCCACTGCTATTATAGTGGTACAAGATGTAATAGTGCTCCTGGTTGTAAAACATTGCCCGCATCAGATTACTACTAAGGCAACAGAATCTTTTCATCAAGACTTGTCACCAAAGGTCCGGGGGTGGGCTCCATGCCAATCACTTATGGATCCCACATGGGCAACTGATGGGCCCGCATGATGGCAGGTTGCCTAGTGGACCCTACAGGGCTACAAGGTTGGAGGGACCTACTGTGGGGCCCAAAACGATCCTCTAGTCACATGATTGGACCATTTAACAGAAGGCAGTTCCTATTGCATGGTAGCAGTAAATTAGCAGTCTCCATATTCAGGTTGTAGTGTCCTTTTTCTACTTCAAGCCTGTTTGACCAATCTAGCAAGTTACCTACTTAGTATTGGTTTGTAATTAGAATTGGAGTAGGAAATTGGAAACAAAACACCATATATACAGAGCCATATGTATGGAATATTTTGGGGTGGGCCAATTTGGCCCTGTATTGCATGTCATATCTAGATGATATGGATACAATACATTGGCTGATATGAAACCTATAATCAAATTGATGGATGAAACGGTAAAATGACATACATGTGACACACATCAAAGCGAATCATTATGTCAAATAACAAGAAGCAAAAAAATTGATTTTGTTTTTTTTTTTTCTTTTTCCAGTTCCCCTAGATGGATTACTGGATTTTAATTAGGAATTGTTCAAATGAAATTGGCATGAACAAAGAAATGACAAGATGAAAGTCAATCACATGCCCTGAATCTAGTTTCCCCTAGCTCCTTCAATTATAAATGAATGGGCATTGGCTACCAACACATATAACATGACCAAAAAGAAAGTTCACAAGTAAAGTCAATCTCATTCAGCATCATTTTCAAAAGTAAAATTTGCAACTCAATATTCAACAAGTACCTGAAGATGTGAAGCAGTTGCTGCAGCTCTGAGTCACCTAGAAATAAAGCTTGCCTTCTTACCATTTCCGCTGCACAGAACAGATAATTGTATTAAGATCTAAATCATCCTGAATTAGAATCCATAGAGAGTGGACAGATAAGATTTCTGCAAACCCAACTCAACCTAACCCTAAGAAATATACCCCATCTCAAAAAGAAGCTATTATTTATCAGAAAATCTCTCCTGACACTAGCTAGTAATGCACATTAAAAGGAGAAAGAAAATGACAATATTTCACACCTCACAGAAAGAAAATGACAATATTTCACACTTCACTGAATCCCACTTCCAAATATCTTAACAACCAGTCCATTAGAAAGAATATTCCACCTCAATGTAACCAAAAAAAAAGACATCTATCTAATTCTTTCACCTAGCCATGGATGCATTCAGGAGACTTAACATTGTTTTTCACCCATGGAAAAGAAAACCAAGGGGGCATAGGAATTGATGGATGGCAATGGAATCCTAGATATTGGCTTCTGTGGAAACACATTCACTTGGGATGATTGCCATCTGTCAAATCTAGGAAGTTTGCTAGAGGTTTATTGAGTTTTTTTTTTTTTTTTAGTCTTCTTGAGTTTTTGTCAGTAATAATAATTATAATAAAAAAACTAGTCCAATTGAGTCGACTAGATGGGGCTGAGTTGAGTCACGAGTTGAGCATCAACAGTGCATATATGTACAAGGTCACTATAACAATTCTAACAGTTGATTTAAGTAGAGGGAATCATAATCCCATCAGTCTACACCAGACAAAATAGTTCTCATCTCACTCATGATTCTGGGTGGAAGAATCCAAAAAAAGAAGAAAAAAAAACATAAACAAAAATGGATTAAATTAAATTCATACAGTAAGGTGGCTGATGGCTCATCTAGAATACTGTCGGAAATTTACTATTATATCTAGAGACTTCAAATTTACAACACCAAAGTGATAATAGATTGAAACAGCTTAGAGATTGCTTTAAATTTAAATTTTGGCAACAGCCAAAACTAATCCCTGCAGGTTTACCACAACATGGACAAATTATCATGGTAAAGAATCAAATAATGCAATGTGTGTGTGTAAGTTTTGTGCACAATACTTTGGTTTCAGGGATTTGCTATTTTTGGAACATAAAGTGGTTTTTTTCTTTCTTTCTAGGATGACTTAGTACTAGAAGTCAGCAAATCAAAGCAATCTCCTGTTCAAATCTCCACTGGCAATAACCAAATATTGACTGACTAAATTCAGCCTAAGTGAACAAGAGCTTTGCTAAGTTCGCTCTTGTTGTTGCATGAAAATAAATATGTTCCATTCAGCAGGTGGGCGATGATTTTAGAAAAAACTTCAGCCAAGTTATTAAAGTTTTTTAGTCATATATTGGTTTCATAAACTGTGGCCCACCTGATGAGTGGACCAACCTGACTCTTGGGCAAGAGCATTTACATAGCAGTACCTCTCCAACGAATGGATTGGAATTTGGATCTCATGCCAATTTGCCAAGTGGCGGATGTGTGGCATGTGCATGAGCTGCCTTTTACATGCGTGTGGGCTTAGAAAGTCCACTGAACAAAATGAGATTTTAAAATAGTGCTGGACTAGTTGTATAGGTCGTAAATTAACAAAACCCTATGCCATGATTTCAAAAAAACTAAGTTCGTTCTCTGAATTTTGGCTATCCAAAGCACAAGAAAAACAACAAAAGAGGAAAATTTGCCAGCTTAATCTAATAGATAGCCTCATCTTTTTCAATGCGATGGGTTTTGTTGCCTTGCTCTTATTCAAAAGGATGGGGAGTGACCAGGATGTTGCCAGTAGAGCTAGAGCTGGGTGGATGAAGCGGAAATGTACCTTCGGGGTTTTGTGTGACCAATGCATGCCACGAAACCGGAGGAGAAATTTCTCCGTGACATCTATTCGACCAACTATGATGGGTGCTGGGCAATGAGAGGACATCATAAGCAAAAACTGAGCATTGCAAAGATGAGGTTGTTAAGATGTATGTATGGGAAGGCTAGGAACGGCATAGTTAAGAATGAGGTGTCCGAAGCAACCCAATAGCAGTCCCAATAGAAATAAAATGATGATGATCAGATTGTGAGGGTGTGGTCATGTGCAATGAAGACCTGAGACGGCTCTTTTAAGGAGAAACATTGATTAGAGTTGCAGGGCCTGAAATGAGAATGAGAGAAAAACCTAAAAGGGCATTGATTGAGGTGGTGAGAAGGGCTATGAGGGCTTGTTCACTAACCTAGGGTAGGGACTTACATAAAGCTGACCCCAAATAGTTGGGACAAGGCTATGATGATGATGAAGTTGTGATGCTAGTGATTCTATCAGCAACTAACAAGGAGCAAATCATACTGTTTCTTTCTAGCTGAATATACTCAAAGACAGGTCAGATGCAGCAGAATTTCAAAGATTACCAGTCCAATGCAACAAGTCAAGGAGTGCCCTGCTCACTCAGTACAAATGCTTGAAGAAGACTCTGTGCAGCATGTGTCTGCTCAGGTGTTTCAGATATTATAATCGCAGTCTCTATTGCTCCAGGTCTGGGTTCAGTGATGGTAATGTTTGCACCAGAAATCTGAAATTGCCTTGATTGGTCAGTATCAAGGCATCAAGGAAACAAGTGCTTAGACAATCACAATCATCAAAAGTCTTAGAACAGACCTGATGGATCTGTTTTAAACAGCCTCCATCCTCTCCATATATAGAAGGAACAACAGATCGGGGAACAACAACTTCTACAATTGTACAAATTTACAGAAAACCCCCCAAAAAGAAAAAAGAAAAAGGAGGAGAAATGTCACCTCCTTCCATCCACAGGGAAATGCGAGAGGGGGACGAGCTCAGACAGAGGCGTCGACATGGGCGTTGGGAGCGGGGAAGTGCGGCAGACAGGGCACGAAGCATTCAAGCGTAGCCACGCGTTAACGCAGCAGAGATGGAAGAAATGGCGGCAATCTGGCAACATCCTCAGCATCTCTCCGCCCTTGTAATCACAGAGACAGATGGAGCAGATAGAATCGTTGACGTGATCCTTGGAGTTGCAGAAGGAGAACGTTGCAGAGAGAGAGAGAGGGAGAGGGAGGGAGAGTGAGAGGGAGAGCTTGAGGGAGACCGAGAGAGAGAGAGAGAGAGAGAGAGAGAGAGAGAGAGAGAGAGAGTCGGGGTGGGGAGAGGAGCACAAATGAATTTAGGGCTGTGTTTTTTTTGTTTTTATAGGGCCCCTTTGCCGGCAGCCGGTTTTGTAACCCCAACCGTCGGATATGCCCATTTTTCTTGTAGTGCCAATACACGGAAATATAACTAGACTGTCTAAAGGGCTAAAATTTATCTTTTGGTGCCTATGTCAGTTACAAGTAAATGATAAACACCCTGTTGACATCCACTGGGTGTGCCTTTTGCATGTATGCATGTATGCTCACCTACGCACGTGCGCACCTTTGCACACATGTCATGGGCGTCTAATCCGAACGGTCCATGCAATGCGGTATCCGCTAAAACCCCAAGGGAAAAATTTTCACCTTGATCTTAAATTCTGGTGGGCCATAACAAAGAAAAATGTAAATTAAGGGAGGAAACTATTTTCATTTTTCATGGCGCACCATACTTTTGGATCAAAGTAAAAATTGGGCCTAGGGAGTTTCATGAGGTGGTGCTTCACGTGGACCGTTCAAATTTCAAAGTCACATCACCTATGATAAGTTCTCAAAAAAGTTCGCACATGCGAACTGGTGCGCAGCTGAGCATTTGGCATATAGAGTCATGCTCACCTACACACATTCGCACCTTTTCAGACGTGTCATGGGCGTCTCATCCGAATCATCCATGTGATGCGGAATCCCATGAAACCCTTATGGAAAAATTTCCACCTTGATCTGAAATTCTGGTGGGCCATAGCAAAGAGAAATACAAATCAAGGGAGGAAACTATTTTCAATTATCATTGCCCACCAAAGTTTTGGATCAAAGTATAAATTGGGCCAAGGGGGTTTCATGCGGTGCTTCTTCACGTGGACTGTACAGATTTTCGAGTCACATCACGTATGATGAGTTCTCAAAAAAGTTCGCAGGAGTTCCTGCTAACTGGTACGCAGCTGAGCATTCGGCATATAGAGTCATGCTCAAGTGCACCAATGCATGTGCGCACCTTTGCACACGTGTCATGGGTGTCTAATCCGAACCATCCATGTGATGCGGAAACCCATAAAACCCCAAGGGAAAAATTTTCACCCTAATCTAATATTCTGGTGGGCCATAGCAAAGAGAAATGCAAATAGAGGGAGGAAACTATTTTCATTTTTCATTGCCCACCGAAGTTTTGGATCAAAGTAAAAAATTGGGCCCACGGGGTTTCATGAGGTGCTGCTTTACGTGGACCGTTCAGATTTTGGAGACACATCACGTATGATGAGTTCTCAAAAAACTTCGTCCGAATTCAGTGCGAACTGGTTCGCAGCTGAGCATTCGCCATATAGAATCATGCTCACCTACGCATGTGCACACCTTTGCACACGTGTCATGGGCGTCTAATTCGAACAGTCCATGTGATGTGGTATCCTATGAAACCCCAAGGGAAAATTTTTCACCCGGATCTTAAATTCTAGTGGGCCATAACAAAGAGAAATGCAAATCAAGGGAGGAAACTGTTTTCATTTTTCATGGAGCACCATAGTTTTGGATCAAAGTAAAAATTGGGCTAAGGGTGTTTCATGAGGTGGTGCTTCATGTGGACCGTTCAGATTTTCTAGTCACATCACGTATGATGAGTTCTCAAAATAGGTCACACATGCGAACTGGTGCACAATTGAGCATTCGGCATATAGAGTCATGCTCACCTACACACCCACACGTGCGTACCTTTTCACACATGTAATGTGAGTCTCATCGGAACCGTCCATGTGATGCGGAAACCCATGAAGCGCAAAGGGAAAAATTTCCACCTCGATCTAAAATTCTGGTTGTCATAGCAAAGAGAAATGCAAATCAAGAGACGGAGTTGTTTTCATTTTTCATTGCCCATGAAAGTTTTGGATCAAAGTAAAAATGCTCGAGGGGTCATGGGGTGCTTCTTCTTCACGTGGACCGTTCAAATTTTGAAGTCACATCACGTATGATGAGTTATTAAAAACGTTTGCACGAGTTCCGTGCAAACTAGTGCGCAGCTGAGCATTCGACATATAGAGTCACGCTCACTTACGCACATGTGCAACTTTTCACACGTGTCATGGGCATCTAATCTAAACGGTTCATGTGATGCGGAATCCCAATAAACCTAAAAGGAAAAATTTTCACCTTGATATAAAATTTTGGTGGGCCATAAGCAAAGAGAAATGCAAATCAATGGGAGGAAACAATTTTCATTTTTCATGGCCCCCCAAAGTTTTGGATCAAAGTAAAATTTGGGCCCGGGGGTTTCATGAGGTGTTGCTTCACGTGGACCGTTCTGATTTTGGAGTCACATCACGTATAATGAGTACTCAAAAAAGTTTGCATGAGTTCCGTAACGAATGAGTCATGGTCACTAGTGCAGCTAGGCACGTGCGCACCTTTGCACACGTGTCATGGGCATCTAATCTGAACAATCCATGTGATGCAAAATCCCATGAAACCTCGAGGCAAAATTTTTCATCGTGATCTAAAATTTTTCGCATCACAATCCATGTGATGCGAAATCCATTTCCAAAGAGAAATGGAAATCGAGGGAGTAAATTGTTTTCATTTTTCATTACCCACCACAGTCTTGGATCAAAGTAAAAATTTGGCCCATCGGGTTTCATGAGGTGCTGCTTCACGTGGACCGTTCAGATTTTGGAGTCACATCACGTATGATGAGTTCTCAAAAAAGTTCGCACGAGTTCCATGCGAACTTGTTCGCAGCTGAGCATTCGGCATATAGAGTCATGCTCACCTACGCACGTGCGCACCTTCGCACACGTGTCATGGGAGTCTAATCCGAACGGTCCATGCGATGCGGTATCTGCTGAAACCCCAAGGGAAAAAATTTCACCCTTATCTTAAATTCTGGTGAGCCATAACAAAGAGAAAAATGTAAATCAAGGGATGAAACTGTTTTCAATTTTCATGGCACACCATAGTTTTGGGTCAAAGTAAAAATTGGGCCCAGGGAGTTTCATGAGGTGGTGCTTGACGTGGACCGTTTAAATTTTGGAGTCACATCACGTATGATGAGTTCTCAAAAAAGTTCGCACATGTGAACTGGTGCGCATTCGGCATATAGAGTCATGCTCACCTACGCATGTTTGTACCTTTTCACACATGTCATAGGCGTTTCATCCGAACCGTCCATGTGATGCGGAATCCGATGAAACCCCTAGGGAAAAATTTCCACCTCAATCTAAAATTCTAGTGGGCCATAGCAAAGAGAAATGTAAATAAAGGGAGGAAACTGTTTTCATTTATCAATGCCCACCAAAGTTTTGGATCAAAGTATAAATTGGGCCCAAGGGGTTTCATGCGGTGCTTCTTCATGTGGACCGTACAGATTTTCGAGTCACATCAGTTCTCAAAAAAGTTCGCACGAGTTCCATGCTAACTGGTGCCTAGTTGAGCATTCGGCATATAGAGTCATCCTCACGTGCGCACCTTTGCACACGTGGCATGGGCGTCTAATCCGAACCACCATGTGATGCGAAAACCCATGAAACCCCAAAGGAAAAAATTTCACCTTGATCTAATATTTTGGTGGGCTATAGCAAAGAGAAATGCAAATCGAGGGAGGAAACTACTTTCATTTTTCATTGGGCACCAAAAGTTTTAGATCAAAGTAAAAATTGGGCTCATAGGGTTTCATGAGGTGCTGCTTCAAGTGGACCGTTCAGATTTTGGAGTCACATCATGTATGATGAGTTTTCAAAAAAGTTCGCACGAATTTTGTGCGAATTGGTTCGCAGCTGTGCATTCGGCATATAGTCCCTGCTCACCAATGCACGTGTGCACCTTTGCGCATGTGTCATTAGCGTCTAATCTAAATGGTCCATGTGATGTGGTATCCCATGAAACCCCAAGGGAAAATTTTTTACCCTGATCTTAAATTCTGGTGGGCCATAACAAAGAGAGATGCAAATCAAGTGAGGAATCTGTTTTCATTTTTCATGTCCCACCATAGTTTTGGATCAAAGTAAAAATTGGGGCCAAGGTATTTCATGAGGTGTTGCTTCACGTGGACCGTTCAGATTTTTGAGTCACATCACCTATGATGAGTTCTCAATAAAGTTCGCATGTGCGAACTGGTGCGCAGCTGAGCAATCAGCATATAGAGCCATGCTCACCTACTCACGTTCGCACCTTTTCCCATGTGTCGTGGGCGTCTCATCCGAACCATCCATGTGATGCGAAATCAGATGAAACCCAAAGGGAAAAATTTCCACCCCGATCTAAAATTCTAGTTGTCAAAGCAAAGAGATGCAAATCAAGGGAGGAAACTGTTTTCATTTTTCATTGCCCACCAAAGTTTTGGATCAAAGTATAAATTGGGCCCAGAGGGTTTTATGAGGTGGTGCTTCACGTTAACAGTTCAAATTTTGGAGTCACATCACATATGATTAGTTCTAAAAAAAGTTCACACGAGTTTCGTGTGAACTAGTGCGCAACTGAGCATTCAGCATATAAAGTAATGCTCATCTATGCACCAACGCATGTGCGCACCTTTGCAAACGTGTCATGGGTGTCTAATCCGAACCATCCATGTGACGCAGAAACCCATGAAACCCCAAGGGAAAAATTTCCACCCTAATCTAATATTCTGGTGCATAGCAACGAGAAATGCAAATAAAGGGAGGAAACTGTTTTCATTTTTCATTGCCCACCTAAGTTGTGGATCAAAGTAAAAATTGGGCCCACGGGATTTCATGAGGTGCTGCTTCACGTGGACCGTTCAGATTTTGGAGACACATCACGTATGATGAGTTCTTAAAAAAGTTCGCACGAATTCCGTGCGAATTGGTTCGTAGCTGAGCATTCGCCATATAGAGTCATGCTCACCTACGCACGTGCGCACCTTTGCACACTTGTCATGGACATCTAATCCGAACGGTCCATGTGATGCGGTATCCCATGAAACCCCAAGGAAAATTTTTTCACCTGGATCTTAAATTTTGGTGGGCTATAACAAAGAGAAATGCAAATCAAGGGAGGAAACTGTTTTCATTTTTCATGGCGCACCATAGTTTTGGATCAAAGTAAAAATTGGGCCAAGGATGTTTCATTAGGTGGTGCTTCATGTGGACCGTTCGGATTTTCTAGGCACATCAGGTCTGATGAGTTCTCAAAAAAGCTCACACATGCGAACTGGTGCGCAACTGAGCATTCAGCATATAGAGTCATGCTCACCTACGCGCCTACACACATGTAATGGGGATCTCATCGGAACCGTCCATGTGATGCGGAAACCCATGAAACGCCAATGGAAAAATTTCCACCCCGATCTAGAATTCTGGTTGCCATAGCAAAGAGAAATGCAAATCAAGGGACGAAACTGTTTTCATTTTTCATTGCCAACGAAAGTTTTGGATCAAAGTAAATTGGGCCCGGGGGGTTTCATGGGGTGCTTCTTCACGTGGACCGTTCAAATTTTGGAATCACATCATGTATAATATGTTCTCAAAAAAATTTGCACGAGTTTCGTGCAAACTAGTGCGTGGCTGAGCATTCGACATATAGAGTCACGCTCACCTACACACATGGGAATCTAATGCGAACGGTCCATGTGATGCGAAATCCCAAGAAAGCTAAAGGGAAAAATTTTCACCCTGATATAAAATTCTAGTGGGCCATAGCAAAGAGAGAAGCAAATTAATGAGAGGAAACTATTTTCATTTTTCATGGCCCACCAAAGTTTTAGACCAAAGTAAAATTTGGGCCTGAGGGTTTCATGAGGTGCTGCTTCACGTGAACCGTTCTGATTTTGGAGTCACAACACATATGATGAGTTCTTGAAAAAGTTTGCATGAGTTTCGTGTAGATTGGTGGACAGATGAGCATTCGGCATATTGAGTCATGCTCACTAGCGCACCTACGCATGTGCGCACCTTTGTACACCTATCATGGGCGTCTAATCCGAACAGACCATGTGATGTGAAATCCCATGAAAACTTAAGGGAAAAATTTTCACCGTGATCTAAAATTTTAGTGGGCCATAGTAAAGAGAAATGGAAATCGAGGGAAGAAACTGTTTTCATTTTTCATTGCCCACCAAAGTTTTGAATCAAAGTAAAAATTTGGCCCATCGGGTTTCATGAGGTGCTGCTTCACGTGGACCATTCAGATTTTGGAGTCACATCACGTATGATGAGTTCTCAAAAAAGTTTGCACGAGTTCCGTGCGAACTTGTTCGCATTTGAGCACTCGGCATATAGAGTCATGCTCACCCACGCACGTGCGCACCTTTGCACATGTGTCATGAGCATCTAATCCCAATGGTCCATGCGATGCAGTATCCGCTGAAACCCCTAGAGAAAAATTCTCCTTGATCTTAAATTCTGGTGGGCCATAACATAAAGAAATGTAAATCATGGGAGGAAACGGTTTTCACTTTTCATGCCGCACCATAGTTTTGGATCAAAGTAAAAATTCGGCCCAGGGAGTTTCATGAGGTTGTGCTTCACGTGGACCGTTCAAATTTTTGAGTCACATCACGTATGATGAGTTCTCAAAAAAGTTCACACATGCGAACTGGTGCGCAGTTGAGCATTCGACATATAGAGTCATGCTCACCTACGCACCTTTTCACACGTGTCATGGGTGTCTCATCCGAATCGTCCATGTGATGCGAAATCAGATGAAACCCAAACGTAAAAATTTTCACCCCGATCTAAAATTCTGGTTGTCAAAGCAAAGTGAAATGCAAATCAAGGGAGGAAACAGTTTTCATTTTTCATTGCCCACCAAAGTTTTGGATCAAAGTATAAATTGGGCCCAGAGGGTTTCATGAGGTGGTGCTTCACGTTAACAGTCCAAATTTTGGAGTCACATCACATATGATTAGTTCTCAAAAAAGTTCACACGAGTTTCGTGCGAACTGGTGCATAGCTGAGCATTCGGCATATGGAGTAATGCTTATCTACGCACCAACGCATGTGCGCACCTTTGCAAATGTGTCATGGGTGTCCAATCCCAACTATCCATGTGACGCGGAAACTCATGAAACCCCAAGGGAAAAATATTCTGGTGGGCCATAGCAACGAGAAATGCAAATAGAGGGAGGAAACTGTTTTCATTTTTCATTGCCTACCGAAGTTTTGGATCAAAGTAAAAATTGGGCCCACAGGGTTTCATAAGGTGCTGCTTCACGTGGACCGTTTAGATTTTGGAGACACATCACGTATGATGAGTTCTTAAAAAAGTTTGCACGAATTCCGTGCGAACTGGTTCGCAGCTGAGCATTCACCATATAGAGTAATGCTCACCTACGCACGTGTGCACCTTTGCACACTTGTCATGGGCGTCTAATCCAAATGGTCCATGTGATGCAGTATCCCATGAAACCCCAAGGGAAAATTTTTCACCCAGATCTTAAATTCGGGTGGGCCATAACAAAGAGAAATGCAAATCAAGGGAGGAAACTATTTTCATTTTTCATGGCGCACCATAGTTTTGGATCAAAGTAAAATTTGGGCCAAGGGTGTTTCATTAGGTGGTGCTTCACGTGGACCGTTCAGATTTTCTAGTCACATCAGGTATGATGAGTTCTCAAAAAAGCTCACATATGCGAACTGGTGCGCAACCGAGCATTCAACATATAGAGTCATGCTCACCTATGCGCCTGCACACGTGCGCACCTTTTCACACATGTAATGGGAGTCTCATCGGAACCATCCATGTGATGCGGAAACCCATGAAACGCCAAGGGAAAAATTTCCACCCCAATCTAAAATTCTGGTTGCCATAGCAAAGAGATGCAAATCAAGGGATGAAACTTTTTTCATTTTTCATTGCCCACGAAAGTTTTGGATCAAAGTAAATTGGGCCCGGGGGGTTTCATGGGGTGCTTCTTCACGTTGACCGTTCAAATTTTGGAATTACATCACATATGATATGTTCTCAAAAAAATTCGCACAAGTTCCATGCAAACTGGTGCGCAGCTGAGCATTCGACATATAGAGTCACGCTCACCTACACACGTGCACCTTTGCACACGTGTCATGGGCATCGAATCTGAACGCTCACCTACACACATGTGCACCAGCGCACCTTCATACACTTATCATGGGCGTCTAAAATGAACAATCCATGTGATACGAAATCCCATGAAACTTCAAGGGAAAATTTTTCACCGAGATCTAAAATTCTAGTGGGCCATAGCAAAGAGAAACAGAAATTGAGGGAGGAAACAGTTTTCATTTTTCATTGCCCACTAAAGTTTTGGATCAAAGTAAAAATTTAGCCCATTGGGTTTTACGAGGTGCTGCTTCACGTGGACCATTCAGATTTTGGAGTCATATCACGTATGGCGAATTCTCAAAAAAGTTCACACGAGTTCCGTGCGAACTTGTTCACTGCTGAGCATTCGGCATATAGAGTTATGCTCACCTACGCATGTGTGCACCTTTGCACACTTGTCATGGGCATATAATCTGAACGGTCCATGCGTTGCGGAATCCACTGAAACCCCATGGGAAAAATTTTCACCCTGATCTTAAATTCTAGTGGGCCATAACAAAGAGAAATGTAAATCAAGGGAGTAAATTGTTTTCGTTTTTCATGGCGCACCATAGTTTTGGATCAAAGTAAAAATTCGGCCCAGGGAGTTTCATGAGGTGGTGCTTCACGTGGACTGTTCAAATTTTTGAGTCACATTGTGTATGATGAGTTCTCAAAAAAGTTCGCACATGCGAACTGGTGCGCAGCTGAGCATTTGGCATATAGAGTCATACTCACCTACGCATGTGCGCACCTTTGCACATGTTTCATGGGCATCTAATCCGAACGGTCTAAGCGATGCGGAATTCGTTGAAACCCCAAGGGAAAAATTTTCACCCTGATCTTAAATTCTGGTGGGCCATAACAAAGAGAAATGTAAATCAAGGGAGGAAACTGTTTTCGTTTTTCATGGTGCACCATAGTTTTGGATCCAAGTAAAAATTCGGCCTAGGGAGTTTCATGAGGTGGTGCTTCATGTAGACCGTTCAGATTTTTGAGTCACATTGCGTATGATGAGTTCTCAAAAAAGTTCGCACATGCGAACTGTTGCGCAGTTGAGCATTGGGCACAGAGTCATGCTCACCTACGCATGTTTGCACCTTTTCACACGTGTCATGTGCGTCTCATCCGTACCATCCATGTGATGCGGAATCCCATGAAACCCCTAGGGAAAAATTATGGTGGGCCTTAACAAAGAGAAATGTAAATCAAGGGAGGAAACTGTTTTCATTTATCATGGTGCACCATAGTTTTGGATCAAAGTAAAAAATTGGGCCCAGGGAGATTCATGAGGTGGTGCTTCACGTGGACCGTGCAAATTTTGGTGTCACATCACGTATGATGAGTTCTCAAAAAAGTTTACACATGAGAATTGGTGCCCAGCTGAGCATTCGGCGTATAGAGTCATGCTCACCTACGCACGTTCGCACCTTTGTACACCTATCATGGGAGTTTAATCCGAATAGTCCATGTGATGCGAAATCCCATGAAAACTCAAGGGAAAAATTTTCACCGTGATCTAAAATTCTAGTGGGCCATAGCAAAGAGAAATGGAAATCGAGGGAGGAAACTATTTTCATTTTTCATTGCCCACCAAAGTTTTGAATCAAAGTAAAAATTTTCCCTAACGGGTTTCATGAGGTGCTGCTTCACGTGGACCATTCAGATTTTAGAGTTACATCACGTATGATGAGTTCTCAAAAAAGTTTGCACGAGTTCCATGCGAACTTGTTCGCAATTGAGCATTCGGCATATAGAATCATGCTCACCTACGCACGTGCGCACCTTTGCGCACGTGTCATATCACGTATGATGAGTTCTGGTGCGCATTCGGCAAATAGAGTCATGCTCGCCTACGCAGATTTGGGCCTTTTCACACGTGTCATGGGCGTCTCATCTGAACCGTCCATGTGATGCGAAATCCCATGAAACCCCTAGGGAAAAATTTCCACCTCGATCTAAAATTCTGGTGGGCCACAGCAAAGAGAAATACAAATCAAGGGAGGAAACTATTTTCATTTATCATTGCCCACCAAAGTTTTGGATCGAAGTATAAATTGCGCCAAGGGGGTTTCATGCGGTGCTTCTTCACGTGGACCGTACAGATTTTCGAGTCACATCATGTATGATGAGTTCTCAAAAAAGTTCACACGAGTTCCTGCTAACTGGTATGCAGCTGAGCATTCGGCATATAGAGTCATGCTCACATGTGCACCTTTGCACACGTGGTGGCATGGGCATCTAATCCTAACCGTCCATGTGATGCGAAAACCCATGAAACCACAAGGGAAAAATTTTCATGCTAATCTAATATTCTGGTGGGCCATAGCAAAGAGAAATGCAAATCAAGGGAGGAAAGTAGTTTCATTTTTCATTGGCCACCAAAGTTTTGGATCAAAGTAAAAATTGGGCTTATGGGGTTTCATGAGGTGTTGCTTCAAGTGGACAGTTCAGATTTTGGCGTCACATCACGCATGATGAGTTTTCAAAAAAGTTGGCACGTATTTCGTGCGAACTAGTTCGCAGCTGTGCATTCGGCATATAGAGTCATGCTCACCAACGCACGTGCGCACCTTTGCGCACGTGTCACATCACGTATGATGAGTTCTCAAAAAAGTTTGCAAATGCGAACTGGTATGCATTCGGCATATAGAGTCATGCTCGCCTACGCACGTTCGGGCCTTTTCACACGTTTCATGGGCGTCTCATATGAACCGTCCATGTGATGCGAAATCCCATGAAACCCCTAGGGAAAAATTTCCGCCTCGATCTAAAATTCTGGTGGGCCATAGCAAAGAGAAATGCAAATCAAGGGAAGAAACTATTTTCATTTATCATTGCCCACTGAAGTTTTGGATCAACGTATAAATTGCACCAAGGGGGTTTGATGCAGTCCTTCTTCACGTGGACTGTACAGATTTTCGAGTCACATCACGTATGATGAGTTCTCAAAAAAGTTCGCACGAGTTCCTGCTAACTGGTACGCAGCTGAGCATTCGGCATAGAGTCTTGCTCACATGCGCACCTTTGCACACGTGGTGGCATGGGCGTCTAATCCGAACCGTCCATGTGATGCGAAAACCCATGAAATCAAAAGGGAAAATTTTTTACCGTGATCTAATATTCTGGTGGGCAGCAGAGAGAAATGCAAATCGAGGGAGGAAACTAGTTTCATTTTTCATTGGCCACCAAAGTTTTGGATCAAAGTAAAAATTGGGCTCATGGGGTTTCAGGAGGTGCTGCTTCAAGTGGACCGTTTAGATTTTGGCATCACATCATGCATGATGAGTTTTCAAAAAAGTTCGCACGAATTTTGTGCGAACTGGTTCGCAGCTGTGCATTCGGCATATAGAGTCATTCTCACCAACGCACGTGCACACCTTTGCGCACATGTCACATCACGTATGATGAGTTCTCAAAAAAGTTCGCACATGCGAACTGGTGCGCATTCGATATATAAAGTCATGCTCGCCTACGCATGTTCGGGCCTTTTCACACGTGTCATGGGCGTCTCATCCGAACCGTCCATTGATGCGAAATCCCATGAAACCCCTAGGGAAAATTTTCTACCTCGATGTAAAATTCTGGTGGACCATAGCAAAGAGAAATGCAAATCAAGGGAGGAAACTATTTTTATTTATCATTGCCCACCAAAGTTTTGGATCAAAGTATAAGTTGGGCCAAGGGGGTTTCATGCGTTGCTTCTTCACGAGGACCGTACAGATTTTCGAGTCACATCACGTATGATGAGTTCTCAAAAAAGTTCGCACGAGTTCTTGCTAACTGGTACGTAGCTGAGCATTCGGCATATAGAGTCATGCTCACATGCGCACCTTTGGACACATGGAGGCATGGGCATCTAATCCGAACCGTCCATGTGATGCGAAAACCCATCAAACCACAAGGGAAAAATTTTCACCCTGATCTAATATTCTGGTGGGCCATAGCAAAGAGAAATGCAAATTGAGGGAGGAAACTAGTTTTATTTTTCATTGGCCACCAAAGGTTTGGATCAAAATAAAAATTGGGCTCATGGGGCATGAGGTGCTGCTTCAAGTGGACCGTTCAGATTTTGGAGTCACATCACGTATGATGAGTTTTCAAAAAAGTTTGCACAAATTTCGTGTGAACTGGTTCGCAGCTTTGCATTCGGCATATAGAGTCATGCTCACCAACTCACGTGCGCACCTTTGCGCACGTGTCATTAACATCTAATCCGAACGGTCCATGTGATGCGGTATCCCATGAAACCCTAAGGGAAAAATTTTCACCATAATCTTAAATTTTGATGGGCCATAACAAAGAGAAATGCAAATCAAGGCAAGAAACTGTTTTTATTTTGCATGTCCCACCATAGTTTTGGATCAAAGTACAAATTGGGCCCAAGGTGTTTCATGAGGTGGTGCTTCACATGGACCGTTTAGATTTTCGAGTCACATCAAGTATGAAGAGTTCTCAAAAATGTTCGCACGTGCGAACTGGTGCGCAGCTGAGCATTCGATATTTAGAGTCATGCTCACCTACGCACCTACGTACGCGCGCATGCCTACGTACTTGCGTGCACCTTTTCACATGCGTCATGGGCATCCCATCTGAACTGTCCATGTGATGCGGAATCCCATGAGACACCAAGGGAAAAATTTACACCTCGTTTTAAAATTTTAGCGGGCCATAGCAAAGGGAAATGCAAATCAAGGTAGGAAATTGTTTCCATTTGTCATTGCCCACCAAAGTTTTGGATTTAAGTATAAATTAGGCCTAGGGGGTTTCATGGGGTGCTGCTTCACGAGGACCATTCAGATTTTCGAGTCACATCACGTATCATAAGTTCTCAAAAAAGTTCGCACGAGTTTCGTGCGAAGTGGTGCACCGCTAAGCATTCGGCACATAGAGTCACGCTCACCTACGCACATGCGCACCTTTGCACACGTGTCATGAGCATCTAATCCGAACAATCCATGTGATGCGGAATCCCAAGAAATCCAAAGGGAAAATTTTTCACCTTGATATAAAATTCTAGTGGGCCATAGCAAAGAGAAATGAAAATCATGGGAGGAAAATGTTTTCATTTTTCATGACCCACCAAAGTTTTGGATTGAAGTAAAAATTGGGCCTAGGGGTTTCATGTGGCGCTGCTTAACATGGACCATTCAGATTTTTGAGTCACATCATGTACGATGAGTTCTCAAAAAAGTTCACACAAGTTCCGTGCAAACTAGTGCGTAGCTAAGCATTCGACAAATAGAGTCATGCTCACCCGCACATGTATGCATGTGCAAACCTTTACACATGTGTCATGGGCGTGTAATCTGAACGGTCCATGTGATGTAGAAACCCATGAAACCCCCAGGGAAAGATTTTCACCTTGATTAAAAATTCAGGCAGGCAGCAAAGAGAAATGCAAATCAAGGGAGGAAATTGTTTTCATTTTTCATGGCCCACCAAAGTTTCAGATCAAAGTAAAAATCGGGCCCAAGGGAGTTTCATGAAGTGCTGCTTCACGTGCACCGTTCAAATTTTGGTGTCACATCACGTATGATGAGATCTCGAAAAGGTTCGCACGAGTTCTGTGTGAACTAGTTCGCAGCTGAGCATTGGGCATATAGAGTCATGCTCACCTACGCACGTGCGCACTTTTGCACACATGGCATGGGTGTTAAATTTGAACAGTTCATGTGATGCGGAAACCCATAAAACCCCAAAGGAAAAATTTTCAGCTTGATGTAAAATTTTGGTGGGCCATAGCAAAGAGAATGCAAATTAAGGAAGAGAAAAGTTTTCATTTTTCATGGCCCACCAAAGTTTTGGATCAATATAAAAATTGGGCCCAGGGTGTTTCATGCGGTGCTGCTTACGTGGACTTTTTTAGATTTTGGAGTCACATCATGTATGATGACTTGTCAAAAAAGTTCGCAGGAGTTCTATGTGAACTAATGTACAACTGAGCATTCGGCATATAGAGTCATGCTCACCTACACATGTGTTCACATTTGCACATGTGTCATGGGCATCTAATCCGAACCGTCCATGTTATGCAGAATCCATTGAAACCCGAAGGGAAAAAATTTCACCTTGATCTAAAATTTTGGTGGGCCATAGCAAAGAGAAATGCAAATAAAGGGAGAAAACTGTTTTCATTTATCATTGCCCACCAAAGTTTTGGATCAAAGTAAAAATTGGGCCCATGGGGTTTCATGTGGTGCTGCTTCACATGGACCATTTAAATTTTTGGAGTCACATCACGTATGATGAGTTCTTAAAAAAGTTCGCGCAAGTTTCGTGCGAATTGGTGCGTTGCTAAGCATTTGGCATATAGAGTCATGCTCACATATGCACGTGCGCACCTTTGCATGCACGTTATGGGCGTGGAATCTGAACCGTCCATGTGATTCGGAATCCCATAAAACCTTCAGAGAATTTTTCACCCTCATCTAAAATTCTGGTGGGCCATAGCAAAGAGAAATGCAAATCCAGGGATGAAACTGTTTTCATTTTTCATGGCCCACCAAAGTTTTGGATCAAAGTAGAAATTGGGCCCAAGGGTTTCATGAGGACCGTTCAGATTTTGGAGTCACATCACGTATGATGAGTTCTCAAAATAGTTCGCACGTGCGAACTAGTGTGCAACTGAGTATTTGGCATATACAGTCATGCTTACCTACGCACCTTTGCACACGTGTCATGGGCGTCTAATATGCATTGTCCATGTGATGCGGAAACCCATGAAACCTTGAGGGAAAATTTTTCACACTAATCCAAAATTTTGGTGGGCCATAACAAAGAGAAATGCAAATAGAGAGAGGAAACTGTTTTCATTTTTCATTGCCCACCAAAGTGATCAAAGTAAAAATTGGGCCCATGGCGTTTCTTGAGGTGTTGCTTCAGGTGGACAGTTCAGATTTTGGAGTCACATCATGTATGATGAGTTCTCAAAAAAGTTCGCGTGTTATGCACGTGCACACCTTTGCACACGTGTGATGGGCGTATCATCTGAACCGTCCATGTGATGCGGAAACCCATGAAACCCTTAGGGAAAACTTTTCACCTTGATCTAAAATGTTGGTGGGCCATAGCAAATAGAAATGCAAATCAAGGGAGGAAACTGCTTTCATTTTTCACGGCCTACCAAAGTTTTGGATCAAAGTAAAAATCGGTTCTAGGGTGTTTCATGAGGTGCTACTTTACGTGAACTATTTAGATTTTGGAGTCCCATCACGTAGTTCTAAAAAAAGTTCGCACGAGTATCGTGGGAACTGATGCTAACTAGAGCATTCGGCATATATAGTCATGCTCACATATGCATGTGCTCACCTTTGTACACGTGTGATTGCCGTTTAATCCGAAACATCCATGTGATGCAGAAACCCATGAAACCCTAAGGCAAAAATTTTCACCCTGATCTAAAATTTTGGCGGGATATAACGAAGGAACGAAAGTGTTTTCATTTTTCATGGCCCACCAAAGTTTTGGATCTCAAAAAAGTTCGCACATGAGAACTGCTGCGCAGCTGAGCATTCGGCATATAGAGTCATGCTCACCTGCACACCTATGGAACTCGTGCGAACATTTTTGAGAACTTATCATACGTGAGGAAACCCCAATGGCCCAATTTTTACTTTGATCCAAAACTTTGGTGGGCCATGAAAAATGAAAACACTTTCCTCCCTTGATTTGCATTTCTCTTTGCTATGGCCCACCAAAATTTTATATCAGGGTGAAAAGTTTTCCAATGGGTTTTCATGGGATTCCGCATCACATGAACCATTTGGATTAGACGCCCATGACGCATGTGCGCAGGTGCGCAGGTGGGCATGACTCTATATGCTGAATTCTCAGCTGCGCAGCACCTCATGAAACCCCCTGGGGGCCTAAACAATTCGAACAAAACTCGTTCTAACTTTTTTGAGAACTCATTATACGTGATGTAACCTCAAAATCTGAACGGTCCACGTGAAGTAGCACCTCATGAAACCCCATGGTCCCAATTTTTTACTTTGATCCAAAACTTTGGTGGGCTATGAAAAATGAAAACGGTTTCCACCCTTGTTTTGCATCTCTTTGCTATGGCCCACCAGAATTTTAGATCAGGGTGAAAATCTTTCCCTTGGGGTTTCGTAGGCTTTTGCATCACATGGACTGTAAGGATTAGACGCCTATGACATGTGTGCAAAGGTGTGTAGGTGAGCATGACTCTATATGCCGAATGCTCAACTGCGCACCAGTTCGCATGGAACTCGTGCGAACTTTTTTGAGAACTCATCATACGTAATGTGACTCCAGATTCAAAACAGTCCTCGTGAAGCAGCATTTCATGAAACTCCCTGGGCCCAATTTTTACTTTGATCCAAAACTTTGGTAGGCCATGAAAAATGAAAACACTTTCCTCTATGATTAGCATTTCTCTTTGCTATTGCCCACCAGACTTTTAGATTAGGGTGTAAATTTTTACCTTGGGGTTTAATGGGATTCCGCATCACATGGAACGTTCGAATTAGACCCCCATGACATGTGTGCAAAGGTGCGCAAGTGTGTAGGTGAAGGTGAGCATGACTCTATATGCCGAATGCTCAGCTGCACACCAGTTCGCACATGCGAACTTTTTTTAGAACTCGTCATACGTGATGTGACTCCAAAATCTGAACAGTCTATGTAAAGCAGCACATGAAACTCCTTAGGCCCAATTTTTACATTGGTCCAAAACTCTAGTTGGCTATGAAAAATGTAAACAGTTTCATCCCTTGATTTGCATTTCTCTTTGCTACAGCTCACTAGAAATTTAGATCAGGGTGAAAATTTTTCCCTTATTGTTTCTTGGGATTCCTCATCACATGGATCGTTTGGATTAGTTGCCCATGCCACATGCATACGTGCGCAAGTGAGGATGACTACATATGCCGGATGCTCAACTTCGCACCATTTCGAATGAAACTCAAGTAAACTTTCTTGAGAACTCATCATATGCTAGGTCCAATTTTTTCTTTGATTCAAAACTATGGTGGGCCAAGAAAAATGAAAATTGTTTCCTCCTTTGAATTGCATTTCTCTTTGCTATGGTTCAAACGAATTTTAGATCAGGGTGGAAATTTTTACTTTGGGGTTTCATGGGATTTCGCGTCACAAGGATAGTTTGGTTTAGACACCCATGACACGTGTGCAAAGGTGCACACATGTGTAGGTGCGCAAGTGAGCATGACTATATATGCCGAATGCTCCGCTGCGCACCAGTTCGCATGGAACTCGTGCGAACAATTTTGAGAAATCATTATACGTGATATGACTCCACAATCTGAACAATCCACGTGAAGCAACACCTCATGAAACCCCCAGGGCCCAATTTTTACTTAGATCCAAAACATTGGTGGGCCATGAAAAATGAAAACAGTTTCCTCTCTTGATTTGTATTTCACTAAGCTATGGCCCACCAAAATTTTATATCAGGGTGAAAATTTTTTCCATGGGTTTTTCATAGGATTCTACATTACATGGACCGTTTGGATTAGACGCCCATGACGCATGTAAAGGTGCGCATGTGCGTAGGTGCGCAGGTGACATGACTCATATGCCGAATGCTCGGATGTGCACTAGTTCGCACGAAACTCGGGCGAACTCTTTTGAGAAAACATCATACGTGATGTGACTCCAGAATCTGAACAGTCCATGTGAGGCATCACCTCATGAAACCACCTAGGCCTAATTTTTACTTTGATCCAAAACTTTCGCAGGCCATGAAAAATGAAAACAGTTTCCTCTCTTGATTCGTATTTCACTTTGCCATGCCCCACCAGAATTTTATATTAGGGTGAAAATTTTTCCCATGGGTTTTTCATAGGATTCCGCATTACATGGACCGTTTGGATTAGACGCCCTTGACGAGTGTGTAAAGGTGCGCACGTGCGTAAGTGTGTAAGTGACATGACTCTATATGCCGAATGCTCAGATGTGCACCAGTTCACACGGAACTCGGGCAAACTTTTTTGAGAAAACATCATACGTGATGTAACTCCAGAATCTGAACAGTCCATGTGAAGCATCACCTCATGAAACTAGTTGGGCCCAATTTTTTACTTTGATCCAAAACTTTCGTGGGCAATGAAAAATGAAAACAGTTTCCTCTCTTGATTTGCATTTCTCTTTGCTATGGCCCACCAAAATTTTAGAACAGGGTGAAAGTTTTCCCTTGGGGATTCATGGAATTCCGCATCATATGGATCGTTCGGATTAGACGCCCATGACACGTGTGCAAAGGTGCGCTCGTGCGTAGGTGAGCATAACTCAATATGCCGAATGCTTAGCTGCACACTAGTTGGCATGAAACTCGTGCAATCTGTTTTTGAGAAAACATCATACGTGATGTGACTTTAGAATCTGAACGGTCCTTTTGAAGTAGCGACTCATAAAACCCCCTGGGCCCAATTTTTTTACTTTGATTCAAAATTTGGTGGGCCATGAAAAATTAAAACAGTTTCCTCCCCTAATTTGCATTTCTCTTTGCTATAGCACACCAGAATTTTAGATCAAGGTGAAAATTTTTCCCTTGGGGATTCATGGATTCTGCATCACCTGGTCTGTTCGGATTAAACGCCCATGACACGTGTGCAAAGGTGTGCTCGTGCGTAGGTGAGCGTTACTCAATATGCCGAATACTCAGCTGCGCACCAGTTCGGATGGAACTCGTGCGGACTTTTTTGAGAAAACATCATACGTGGTGTGACTCCAGAATCTGAACGGTCCTCGTGTAGCAGCGACTCATAAAACCCCTTGGGCTTAATTTTTACCTTCATCCAAAACTTTGGTGGGCCATGAAAAATGAAAACAGTTTTCTCCCCTGATTTGTATTCTCTTTGTTATGGCCCACTAGAATTTTAGATCAGGGTGAATTTTTTTCCCGGGTTTAATGGGATTCCGCATCATATGGACCATTCGGATTAGATGCCCATGACACGTGTACAAAGGTGCGCAAGTGCGTAGGCGTGCAGGCGAGCATGACTCTATATGCCGAATGCTTAGCTGCGCACCAGTTCACATGAAACTCGTGCGAACTTTTTTAAGAACTCGTCATCATACGTGATGTGACTCCAAAATCTTAACAGTACACGTGAAGCAACACCTCCTGGGCCCAATTTTTACTTTGATTTAAAACTCTGGTAAGCAATGCATAATGAAAACAGTTTCCTCCCTTGATTTGCATTCTCTTTTTTATGGCCCACTAGAATTTTAGATCAGGGTGAAATTTTTTCCCTTGTGTTTTCATGGGATTCCGCATCACATGGACCATTCGGATTAGATGCCCGTGACACGTGTGCAAAGGTGGGCAAGTGCAGTGTGCAGGCGAGCATGACTCTATGTGCCGAATGCTCAGCTGCGCACCAGTCCATACGGAACTCGTGTGAACTTTTTTAAGAACTCGTCATCATACGTGATGTGACTCCAAAATCTGAATGGTACACGTGAAGCAGCACGTCATGAAACCCCCTAGGCCTAATTTTTACTTTTATTCAAAACTTTGGTAAGCAATGCAAAATGAAAACAGCTTCCTCCCTTGATTTGCATTTCTCTTTGCTATGGCCCACCAGAATTTTATATCAAGGTGAAAATTTTTCCCTTTGGCTTTCTTGGGATTCCGCATCACATGGACCATTAGGAATAGACGCCCACAACACATGTGCAAAGGTGCGCAGGTGAGCATGGCTCTATATGTCGAATGCTCAGCTACGCACCAGTTCGAACGGAACTTGTGTGAACTTTTTTGAAAACTCATTATACGTGATGTGACCCCAAAATTTGAATGGTCCAGGTGAAGCAGCACCTGGACCCAATTTTTACTTTGAACCAAAACTTTGGCGGGCCATGACAAATGAAAATAGTTTCCTCTCTTGATTTGCATTTCTCTTTGATATGGCTCACCCAAATTTTAGATAAGGGTGAAAATTTTTTCCTTGGGGATTCATGGGATTCCGCATCACATGGACTGTTTGGATTAGACGCCCATGACACGTGTGCAAAGGTATACTCATGCGTAGGTGAGCATGACTCAATATGCCGAATGCCCAATTGCGCACTAGTTCGCATGGAACTTGTGCGAACTTTTTTGACAAAACATCATACGTGATATCACTCCAGAATCTGGACGGTCCTCGTGAAGCAGCAACTCATGAAGCCCCCTGGGGCCATTTTTACTTTGATCGAAAACTTTGGTGGGCCATGAAAAATGAAAACAGTTTCCTCCCTGATTTGCATTTTCTCTTTGCTGTGTCCCACCAGAATTTTAAAGCAGGGTGAAAATTTTTCACTTGGCCTTTCGTGGGATTCCGCATCACATGGACCATTCAGATTAGATGCCCATGACACGTGTCCAAATGTGTGCAAGTGCATTGGTGTGCAGGTGAGCATGACTCTATATGCCGAATTCTTAGCTGTGCAGCACCTCATGAAACCCCCTAGGCCTAAACAGTTCAAACAAAAATTGTGTGAACTTTTTTGAGAACTCATCATACGTGATGTAACCTCAAAATCTGAACGGTCCACGTGAAGCAACACCTCATGAAACCCTCTGGTCCCAATTTTTTATTTTGATCCAAAACTTTGGTGGGCTATGAAAAATGAAAATAGTTTCCTCCCTTGTTTTGAATTTCTCTTTGCTATGGCCCACCAGAATTTTATATCAGGATGAAAATTTTTCCCATGGACTTTTCATAGGATTCCGCATTACATGGACCATTTAGATTAGACGCCCATGACGGGTGTGTAAAGGTGCGTATGTTCGTAGGTGCGCAGGTGACATGACTCTATATGCCGAATGCTCAAATGTGCACTAGTTCGCATGGAACTCGGCCGAACTTTTTTTAGAAAACATCATACGTGATGTGACTCCAGAATCTAAACAGTTCATGTGAAGCATCACCTCATGAAACTAGCTGGGCCCAATTTTTACTTTGATCCAAAACTTTCGTGGGCCATAAAAAATGAAAACAGTTTCCTCTCTTGATTAGCATTTCTCCTTGCTATGGCCCACCAGAATTTTAGATCAGGGTGAAAATTTTTCCCTTGGGGATTCATGGGATTCCGCATCACATGGACCGTTCGGATTAGACGCCCATGACACGTGTGTGAAGGTGCGCTCATACGTAGGTGAGCATGACTCAATATGCCAAATGCTCAGCTGCGCACTAGTTGGCATGGAACTCGTGTAATCTTTTTTGAGAAAACATCATACGTGATGTGACTTTAGAATCTGAACGGTCCTCGTGAAGTAGCGACTCATAAAACCCCCTGGGCCCAATTTTTACTTTGATTCAAAACTTCGGTGGGCCATGAAAAATGAAAACAGTTTCCTCCCCTAATCTGCATCTCTTTGCTATGGCCCACCACAATTTTAGATCAAGATGAAAAATTTTCCCTTAGGGATTCATGGGATTCCACATCACATGGTTTATTCGTATTAGACGCCCATGACACGTGTGCAAAGGTGCGCTCGTGCGTAGGTGAGCATGACTCAATATGCCAAATGCTCAGCTGCGCACTAGTTCGAACGAAACTCGTGCGAACTTTTTTGAGAAAACATCATATGTGGTGTGACTCAAGAATTTGAACGGTCCTCGTGAAGCAGCGACTGATAAAACCCCTTAGGCCCAATTTTTTCTTTGATCCAAAACTTTGGTGGGCCATGAAAAATGAAAACAGTTTCCTCCCCTGATTTGCTTGTTATGGCCCACTAGAATTTTAGATCAGGGTGAAATTTTTTCCCTTGGGATTTCATGGGATTTCGCGTCACATGGACCATTCGGATTAGATGCCCATGACATGTGTACAAAGGTGCACAAGTGCATAGCTGCGCAAGTGAACATGGCTCTATATGTTGAATGCTCAGTTGCGCACCAGTTCGCACGGAACTCATGCGAACTTTTTTAAGAACTCGTCATCATACGTGATGTGACTCCAAAATCTGAACGGTCTACGTGAAGCAGCACCACATGAAACTCCCCTGATTTGCATTCTCTTTGTTATGGCCCACTAGAATTTTAGATCAGGGTGAAATTTTTTTCCTTTGGGTTTCATGGGATTCTGCGTCACATGGACCATTCGAATTAGATGCCCATGAAACGTGTACAAAGGTGCACAAGTGCGTAGGTGCGTAGGCGAACATGGCTCTATATGCTGAATGCTCAGCTGCGCACCAGTTCGCACGGAACTTGTGCGAACTTTTTTACGAACTCGTCATCATATGTGATGTGACTCCAAAATCTGAATGGTCCACGTGAAGTAGCACCACATGAAACCCCCTGGGCCCAATTTTTACTTTGATCCAAAACTCTGGTAAGCAATGCAAAATGAAAACAGTTTCCTCCCTTGATTTGCATTTCTCTTTGCTATGGCCCACCAGAATTTTAGATCATGGTGACAATTCTACCCTTGGGGATTAATGGGATTCCGCATCACATGAACAGTTCGGATTAGACACCCATGATACGTGTGCAATGGTGCATACTTGTGCAGGTGAGCATGACTCTATATGCCGAATGCTCCGCTGCGCCCCAGTTCGCACGAAACTCTTGTGAACATTTTTGAGAACTCATCATACGTGATGTGACTCCACAATTTGAACGGTCCATGTGAAGCAACACCTCATGAAACCCAGGGGCCCAATATTTACTTTGATCCAAAACATTGGTGGGCCATGAAAAATGAAAACAGTTTCCTCCCTTGATTTGCATTTCATGGGCTAGATGTGGTTCACAAATCTAGCCCATCTATTGTATGTGTCCCACTTGGATGAGGGGTCAGACCAAGTGTCAGCCACATTGAAAACTCAGGTGAGCCCCACAAAGTGCTTTTGTATGTTTTAAGCATGTCTCCACATGGTTTTAGATGGTATGGCTCACCTAAGTTCCTTTATATGGCTGATTTTTTTATATATATATCCCATAACCTAAAGTGGACCCATGAAATGCATGGTATTGAGATAGGTTGGGTTGGGTCAGGTTGGTTCTAGGGGCGCCTCGTACCTGATCCATTTAAGAATTTAGTAAGAATCTAGTTAGAGTTTTGGACTTAAGACTCAACCCATTAAAATTCGGGACCGCTTTAGGTCATGCTGAAATCAAAATCAACCAACCCATTAATTTCCTGGGACGATATTGGCCCCCTGATCCAAATCTAACCCATTTATCACACGGGTCGCATTAAGGTCAGTAGGAATGTCAATGGGTCACATTAATTTCCTAGGACGATATTGGCCCCCTGATCCAAATCTAACCCATTTATCACACGGGTCGCATTAAGGTCAGTAGGAATGTCAATGGGTACCCGAAGCCATAGGTACTATATGAACTCGACCCCTGTACCTGACCCAATTTTAATGAGTTTAGGTTCAATACATTAGACTCAAGAAATCTGTTGAGTTCAAGTCGAGATATTTTGTTTTGGGTTGAGTAAACTCGAGTCATCTAGCTCAACCCATTAATCACCTAACCTATGCAAGCAGGTAAGGTTCAACACAAGCCTGACCCATTTACTTAAACGGACATATTTCTAGCTTGAACCTGACCCACTATCCCATTAGTTTAGTCGAAACCCACCTCAAAAGTAGGTGGAGTTAGCTAAACTATAGACTGACCCAACCTACGCTTAAGGCCACCCATTTTAAATTAGGGCTACGCCTGTGAGCAGGTCTATATTAGGCTCAAGTCCAACCCATTCAGGTCAGGTCTCGAACCCACAAGCCAATCTGGCCTGTTTGTTGCCTAATGCAAAGTACAATTCTTGTAAGGTAAATAGGTAGTAGGAAAAGTTCAAAAGTGAGATGGGGTTCTCTTACCATGACCATCAAGTGATGAAAAGACCTATTAAGAAGAATGTCACATGTTGATTTAATGCAACTGCTTGGAGCTGTAATAAGATCAAGAGAACTACAAAGATGTAAAATCAATTACTAAATTCTTTCTATAAATTTATGCTGCATTAGAATAAAGAAGTATGACTAAAGTTAATAAGTATTAGCTCTGAACAAAATAGTGATGAGAAAGACCTTAGTGAGATTCAGGCTAGCCACACGTATTGGCTAATTTCAGCGCTTCCTTTAAAATAGGCTTTCCATGTCTTCTAAAATAGAACATCGGTTTAGGCCTTTGCCAGGAACCTCATAATCAATACCATCCCCCACATGTATGCCATCCTCTTCTGCTCTAGTAATAGATGCGGCTTGCTTCCTTTTGAAGCAGACTTAATAATATGATGAGTTTGGATCATGAAAAGCAGCTTCAATCATATGATGAGTTTGGATCACGAAAAGCAGCTTCAATCGTATGATGAGTTGGAATTGCCAAATAAACCAAGTTATATGAACAATTTGGATCCACTAAATGGCCCGAGCAGGTCAATGTTTTTTATCCATTGAAATGGCCCATGTCAAAGGTTTGGATCAATAGAAAAGGGCCAAATCAAATGAATTTGGATGGTTGTAAAAAGAAACCTTATTATTTGAATTGTTTATAGAACTGAAGAGGGTTCTACAAAATTAACGATGTGGATCACTGAAAACCAACCTCAAATATTATGAATAGATGGATTAACTTAACATATATCCATTGGGATGGGTCATGGAAAGAGTCTTCAATCATATGATGAGTTTACGAATCATATCATGCATTTGGATCGCTGAAAGGGCCGAATTATATAAGAAGTCAAATCCGCTAAATTGGCCAAAGCACGTCAAAGGTTTTGATCCATTGAAATGGCCCAAGCATGTCAAAGGTTTGGATCACTAGAAATAGGCCAGATTAGATGAACATTTTGGATGATTGATAAAGCAGAAGAGGGTCCTACAAAATTTAGGGCATGGATCATGAAAAGAAGCTTCAATCGTATGATGAGTTTGGATTGCCGAATGCACCGAATCAAATGAACAATTTGGATCCACGGAATGACCTTGAATGTCAATGTTTTTTATCCATCAAAATGGCCCATGTCAAAGGTTTGGATCACTATAAATGGGCCAAACATATGAATTTGCATCATTATGAAAAGAAACTTGATTCTTTGAACTATGTATAAAACTAAAGAGGATCCTACAAAATTACGAAGTGGATCAGTGAGAATCAAAATCAAATAATACGAATAGATGGGTTCAACTTAACATATCCATTGAGATGGGCCTTGGAAAGAGGCTTCAATCATATGACAAGTTTAGATCACTAACAACAGTATGAATGATATGATACATTTGGATGGCTGAATGGGCCAAATCATATAAAAAGTTCAAATCCGCTAAATGGTCTAACACATGAAAGGTTTTGATCCATTGAAGTGGCCCAAGCATGTCGAAGGTTAGGATCAACAGAGATGGGCCAAATCATATGAATAGTTTGAATCATTTATAAAGCGGAAGAGGGTCTTACAGAATTTTGGGCATGGATCAACATAGCAGATCCATTGCCAAGGATCATGAAAAGCAGACTTAATAATATGATGAGTTTGGATCATGAAAAGTAACTTCAATCATATGATGAGTTGGAATTGCCGAATATGCCGAATTATATGAACGATTTGGATCCACTGAATGGCCCAAGCATGTCAATGTTTGTTTTCCATCAAAATGGCCCATGTTAAAGGTTTTGATCAATAGAAACGGGCCAAATCATATGAATTTGGATCGCTGTAAAAAGAAACCTTATTATTTGAATTGTTTATAGAACTAAATAGGGTTCTACAAAATTAACAATGTGCATCACTGAGAACCAACCTCAAACATTATGAATAGATGGATCAAATTAACACATCCATTAGGATGGGTCATGGAAAGAGTCTTCAATCATATGATAAGTTTAAATCACTAACAGCAGCACGAATCATATCATGCATTTGGATTGCTAAAGGGGTCGAATGATATAAGAAGTCAAATCCACTAAATTGGCCAAAGCACATCAAAGGTTTTGATCGATTGAAATGGCCTAAGCATGTCAAAGGTTTGGATCACTAAAAATAGGCAATATCAAATGAACAGATTAGATCATTGGTAAAGGAGAAGAGAGACCTACAAAATTTAGGGCATGAATCAACTTCGCATATCCATTGCCATGGATCATGAAAAGCAGCTTCAATCAAATGATGAGTTTGGATCAAGAAAAGAAGCTTCAATCGTATGATGAATTCGGATCGCCGAATGAGCTGAATCATATGAACAATTTGGATCCACTGCATAACCCTGAATGTCAATATTTTTTATCTATCAAAATGGACCATGTCAAAGGTTTGGATCACTATAAATGGGCCAAATCATATGAATTTAGATCGTTCAAAAAAGAAACTTGATTCTTTGAATTGTGTATAAAACTACATAGGATCCTACAAAATTACGAAGTGGATCAGTGAGAACCAACCTCAAATATTACAAATGGATGGTTCAACTTAACATATCTATTGGGATGGGTCATGGAAAGAGGCTTCAATCATATGACGAGTTTAGATCACTAACAGCAGTTCGAATCATATGATGCATTTGGATGGCTGAATGGGCCAAATCATATAAGAAGTTCAAATCCGCTAAATGGCCCAACACATGAAAGGTTTTGATCCATTGAAGTGGCCCAAGCATGTCAAAGGTTAGGATCAATAGAGATGGGCCAAATCATATGAATAGTTTGAATCATTTGTAAAGTGGAAGACGGTCCTACAGAATTTTGGGCGTGGATCAACTTAGCAGATCCATTGCCAAGGATCATGAAAAGCAGACTTAATAATATGATGAGTTTGGATCACGAAAAGCAGCTTCAATCGTATGATGAGTTGGAATTGCCGAATAAACCGAGTTATATGAACAATTTGGATCCACTAAATGGCCCAAGCATGTCAATGTTTTTTATCCATTGAAATGGCCCATGTCAAAGGTTTGGATCAATAGAAACGGGCCAAATCAAATGAATTTGGATCGCTGTAAAAAGAAACCTTATTATTTGAATTGTTTATAGAACTGAAGAGGGTTCTACAAAATTAACGATGTGGATCACTGAAAACCAACCTCAAATATTATGAATAGATGGATTAACTTAACATATATCCATTGGGATGGGTCATGGAAAGAGTCTTCAATCATATGATGAGTTTCACAAACAGCAACACGAATCATATCATGCATTTGGATTGCTGAAAGGGCCAAATTATATAAGAAGTCAAATCCGATAAATTGGCCAAAGCATGTCAAAGGTTTTGATCCATTGAAATGGCCCAAGCATGTCAAAGGTTTGGATCACTAGAAATAGGCCAGATTAGATGAACATTTTGGATGATTGATAAAGCAAAAGAGGGTCCTACAAAATTTAGGGCATAGATCATGAAAAGGAGCTTTAATCATATGATGAGTTTGGATCATGAAAAGGAGCTTTAATCATATGATGAGTTTGGATCATGAAAAGAAGCTTCAATCGTATGATGAGTTTGGATTGCCGAATGTGCTGAATCAAATGAACAATTTGGATCCACGGAATGACCTTGAATGTCAATGTTTTTTATCCATCAAAATGGCCCATGTCAAAGGTTTGGATCACTATAAATGGGCCAAATCATATGAATTTGCATCATTATAAAAAGAAACTTGATTCTTTGAACTATGTATAAAACTAAAGAGGATCCTACAAAATTACGAAGTGGATCAGTGAGAACCAAAATCAAATAATACGAATAGATGGGTTCAACTTAACATATCCATTGAGATGGGCCGTGGAAAGAGGCTTCAATCATATGACAAGTTTAGATCACTAACAACAGTACGAATGATATGATACATTTGGATGGCTGAATGGGCCGAATCATTTAAGAAGTTCAAATCCGCTAAATGGCCCAACACATTAAAGGTTTTGATCCATTGAAGTGGCCCAAGCTTGTCAAAGGTTAGGATCAATAGAGATGGGCCAAATCATATGAATAGTTTGAATCATTTGTAAAGCTGAAGGAAGAGGGACCTACAGAATTTTGGGCATGGATCAACATAGCAGATCCATTGCCAAGGATCTTGAAAAGCAGTTCAATCATATGATGAGTTTGGATCTTGAAAAGTAGCTTCTGTCGTATGATGAGTTGGAATTGCCGAATACGCCGAATTATATGAACGATTTGGATCCACTGAATGGCCCAAGCATGTCAATGTTTGTTTTCCATCAAAATGGCCCATGTTAAAGGTTTTGATCAATAGAAACGGGCCAAATCATATGAATTTGGATCGCTGTAAAAAGAAACCTTATTATTTGAATTGTTTATAGAACTAAATAGGGTTCTACAAAATTAACGATGTGGATCACTGAGAACCAACCTCAAATATTATGAATAGATGGATCAAATTAACATATCCATTGGGATGGGTCATGGAAAGAGTCTTCAATCATATGATGAGTTTAAATCACTAATAACAGCACGAATCATATCATGCATTTGGATCGCTAAAGGGGCCGAATGATATAAGTCAAATCCACTAAATTGGCCAAAACACATCAAAGGTTTTGATCCATTGAAATGGCCCAAGAATGTCAAAGGTTTGGATCACTAGAAAGAGGCCAGATCAAATGAACAGATTAGATCATTGGTAAAGGAGAAGAGAGACCTAAAAAATTTAGGGCATGAATCAACTTCGCATATCCATTGTCATGGATCATGAAAAGCAACTTCAAGATGAGTTTGGATCAAGAAAAGAAGCTTCAATCGTATGATGAATTCGGATCGCTGAATGAGCTGAATCAAATGAACAATTTGAATCCACGGAATGACCTTGAATGTCAATGCTTTTAATCCATCAAAATGGCCCATGTCAAAGGTTTGGATCACTATAAATGGGCCAAATCATATGAATTTGCATCATTATGAAAAGAAACTTGATTCTTTGAACTATGTATAAAACTAAAGAGGATCCTACAAAATTACGAAGTGGATCAGTGAGAACCAAAATCAAATAATACGAATAGATGGGTTCAACTTAACATATCCATTGAGATGGGCTGTGGAAAGAGGCTTCAATCATATGACAAGTTTAGATCACTAACAACAGTACGAATGATATGATACATTTGGATGGCTGAATGGGCCGAATCATTTAAGAAGTTCAAATCCGCTAAATGGCCCAACACATTAAAGGTTTTGATCCATTGAAGTGGCCCAAGCTTGTCAAAGGTTAGGATCAATAGAGATGGGCCAAATCATATGAATAGTTTGAATCATTTGTAAAGTGGAAGACGGTCCTACAGAATTTTGGGCGTGCATCAACTTAGCAGATCCATTGCCAAGGATCATGAAAAGCAGACTTAATAATATGATGAGTTTGGATCATGAAAAGCAGCTTCAATCATATGATGAGTTTGGATCATTCAATCGTATGATGAGTTGGAATTGCCGAATAAACCGAGTTATATGAACAATTTGGATCCACTAAATGTCCCAAGCATGTCAATGTTTTTTATCCATTGAAATGGCCCATGTCAAAGGTTTGGATCAATAGAAATGGGCCAAATCAAATGAATTTGGATCACTGCAAAAAGAAACCTTATTATTTGAATTGTTTATAGAACTGAAGAGGATTCTACAAAATTAACGATGTGGATCATTGAAAACCAACCTCAAATATTATGAATAGATGGATTAACTTAACATATATCCATTGGGATGGGTCATGGAAAGAGTCTTCAATCATATGATGAGTTTCACAAACAGCAGCACGAATCATATCATGCATTTGGATCGCTGAAAGGGCCGAATTATATAAGAAGTCAAATCCGCTAAATTGGCCAAAGCACGTCAAAGGTTTTGATCAAGCATGTCAAAGGTTTGGATCACCAGAAATAGGCCAGATTAGATGAACATTTTGGATGATTGATAAAGCAGAAGAGGGTCCTACAAAATTTAGGGCATGGATCATGAAAAGAAGCTTCAATCGTATGATGAGTTTGGATTGCCGAATGCGCCGAATCAAATGAACAATTTGGATCCACGGAATGACCTTGAATGTCAATGTTTTTTATCCATCAAAATGGCCCATGTCAAAGGTTTGGATCACTATAAATGGGCCAAACATATGAATTTGCATCATTATGAAAAGAAACTTGATTCTTTGAACTATGTATAAAACTAAAGAGGATCCTACAAAATTACGAAGTGGATCAGTGAGAATCAAAATCAAATAATACGAATAGATGGGTTCAACTTAACATATCCATTGAGATGGGCCTTGGAAAGAGGCTTCAATCATATGACAAGTTTAGATCACTAACAACAGTATGAATGATATGATACATTTGGATGGGTGAATGGGCCGAATCATTTAAGAAGTTCAAATCCGCTAAATGGCCCAACACATTAAAGGTTTTGATCCATTGAAGTGGCCCAAGCTTGTCAAAGGTTAGGATCAATAGAGATGGGCCAAATCATATGAATAGTTTGAATCATTTGTAAAGTGGAAGACGGTCCTACAGAATTTTGGGCGTGGATCAACTTAGCAGATCCATTGCCAAGGATCATGAAAAGCAGACTTAATAATATGATGAGTTTGGATCATGAAAAGCAGCTTCAATCATATGATGAGTTTGGATCACGAAAAGCAGCTTCAATCGTATGATGAGTTGGAATTGCCGAATAAACCGAGTTATATGAACAATTTGGATCCACTAAATGGCCCAAGCATGTCAATGTTTTTTATCCATTGAAATGGCCCATGTCAAAGGTTTGGAACAATAGAAACGGGCCAAATCAAATGAATTTGGATCGTTGTAAAAAGAAACCTTATTATTTGAATTGTTTATAGAACTGAAGAGGGTTCTACAAAATTAACGATGTGGATCACTGAAAACCAACCTCAAATATTATGAATAGATGGATTAACTTAACATATATCCATTGGGATGGGTCATGGAAAGAGTCTTCAATCATATGATGAGTTTCACAAACAGCAGCACGAATCATATCATGCATTTGGATCGCGGAAAGGGCCGAATTATATAAAAAGTCAAATCCACTAAATTGGCCAAAGCACGTCAAAGGTTTTGATCCATTGAAATGGCCCAAGCATGTTAAAGGTTTGGATCACTAGAAATAGGCTAGATTAGATGAACATTTTGGATGATTGATAAAGCAGAAGAGGGTCCTACAAAATTTAGGGCATGGATCATGAAAAGAAGCTTCAATCGTATGATGAGTTTGGATTGCCGAATGCGCCGAATCAAATGAACAATTTGGATCCACGGAATGACCTTGAATGTCAATGTTTTTTATCCATCAAAATGGCCCATGTCAAAGGTTTGGATCACTATAAATGGGCCAAATCATATGAATTTGCATCATTATAAAAAGAAACTTGATTCTTTGAACTATGTATAAAACTAAAGAGGATCCTACAAAATTACGAAGTGGATCAGTGAGAATCAAAATCAAATAATACGAATAGATGGGTTCAACTTAACATATCCATTGAGATGGGCCTTGGAAAGAGGCTTCAATCATATGACAAGTTTAGATCACTAATAACAGTATGAATGATATGATACATTTGGATGGGTGAATGGGCCGAATCATTTAAGAAGTTCAAATCCTCTAAATGGCCCAACACATTAAAGGTTTTGATCCATTGAAGTGGCCCAAGCTTGTCAAAGGTTTGGATCAATAGAGATGGGCCAAATCATATGAATAGTCTGAATCATTTGTAAAGTGGAAGACGGTCCTACAGAATTTTGGGCGTGGATCAACTTAGCAGATCCATTGCCAAGGATCATGAAAAGCAGACTTAATAATATGATGAGTTTGGATCATGAAAAGCAGCTTCAATCATATGATGAGTTTGGATCACGAAAAGCAGCTTCAATCGTATGATGAGTTGGAATTGCCGAATAAACCGAGTTATATGAACAATTTGGATCCACTAAATGGCCCAAGCATGTCAATGTTTTTTATCCATTGAAATGGCCCAAGCATGTCAATGTTTTTTATCCATTGAAATGGCCCATGTCAATGAAATTGGATCAATAGAAAAGCATCTTCAATCATATGTTGAGTTTGGAACAGAAGAGGGTTCTACAAAATTAACGATGTGGATCACTGAAAACCAACCTCAAATATTATGAATAGATGGATTAACTTAACATATATCCATTGGGATGGGTCATGGAAAGAGTCTTCAATCATATGATGAGTTTCACAAACAGCAGCACGAATCATATCATGCATTTGGATCGCTGAAAGGGCCGAATTATATAAGAAGTCAAATCCGCTAAATTGGCCAAAGCACGTCAAAGGTTTTGATCAAGCATGTCAAAGGTTTGGATCACCAGAAATAGGCCATATTAGATGAACATTTTGGATGATTGATAAAGCCGAAGAGGGTCCTACAAAATTTAGGGCATGGATCATGAAAAGAAGCTTCAATCGTATGATGAGTTTGGATTGCCGAATGCGCCGAATCAAATGAACAATTTGGATCCATGGAATGACCTTGAATGTCAATGTTTTTTATCCATCAAAATGGCCCATGTCAAAGGTTTGGATCACTATAAATGAGCCAAATCATATGAATTTGCATCATTATGAAAAGAAACTTGATTCTTTGAACTATGTATAAAACTAAAGAGGATCCTACAAAATTACGAAGTGGATCAGTGAGAACCAAAATCAAATAATACGAATAGATGGGTTCAACTTAACATATCCATTGAGATGGGCCTTGGAAAGAGGCTTCAATCATATGACAAGTTTAGATCACTAACAACAGTATGAATGATATGATACATTTGGATGGGTGAATGGGCCGAATCATTTAAGAAGTTCAAATCCGCTAAATGGCCCAACACATTAAAGGTTTTGATCCATTGAAGTGGCCCAAGCTTGTCAAAGGTTAGGATCAATAGAGATGGGCCAAATCATATGAATAGTCTGAATCATTTGTAAAGTGGAAGACGGTCCTACAGAATTTTGGGCGTGGATTAACTTAGCAGATCCATTGCCAAGGATCATGAAAAGCAGACATAATAATATGATGAGTTTGGATCATGAAAAGCAGCTTCAATCATATGATGAGTTTGGATCACGAAAAGTAGCTTCAATCGTATGATGAGTTGGAATTGCCGAATAAACCGAGTTATATGAACAATTTGGATCCACTAAATGGCCCAAGCATGTCAATGTTTTTTATCCATTGAAATGGCCCATGTCAAAGGTTTGGAACAATAGAAACGGGCCAAATCAAATGAATTTGGATCGCTGTAAAAAGAAACCTTTTTATTTGAATTGTTTATAGAACTGAAGAGGTTTCTGCAAAATTAACGATGTGGATCACTGAAAACCAACCTCAAATATTATGAATAGATGGATTAACTTAACATATATCCATTGGGATGGGTCATGGAAAGAGTCTTCAATCATATGATGAGTTTCACAAACAGCAGCACGAATCATATCATGCATTTGGATCGCTGAAGGGCCGAATTATATAAGAAGTCAAATCCGCTAAATTGGCCAAAGCACGTCAAAGGTTTTGATCCATTGAAATGGCCCAAGCATGTCAAAGGTTTGGATCACTAGAAATAGGCCAGATTAGATGAACATTTTGGATGATTGATAAAGCAGAAGAGGGTCCTACAAAATTTAGGGCATGGATCATGAAAAGAAGCTTCAATCGTATGATGAGTTTGGATTGCCGAATGCGCCGAATCAAATGAACAATTTGGATCCACGGAATGACCTTGAATGTCAATGTTTTTTATCCATCAAAATGGCCCATGTCAAAGGTTTGGATCACTATAAATGGGCCAAATCATATGAATTTGCATCATTATAAAAAGAAACTTGATTCTTTGAACTATGTATAAAACTAAAGAGGATCCTACAAAATTACGAAGTGGATCAGTGAGAACCAAAATCAAATAATACGAATAGATGGGTTCAACTTAACATATCCATTGAGATGGGCCTTGGAAAGAGGCTTCAATCATATGACAAGTTTAGATCACTAACAACAGTATGAATGATATGATACATTTGGATGGGTGAATGGGCCGAATCATTTAAGAAGTTCAAATCCGCTAAATGGCCCAACACATTAAAGGTTTTGATCCATTGAAGTGGCCCAAGCTTGTCAAAGGGTAGGATCAATAGAGATGGGCCAAATCATATGAATAGTTTGAATCATTTGTAAAGTGGAAGACGGTCCTACAGAATTTTGGGCGTGGATCAACTTAGCAGATCCATTGCCAAGGATCATGAAAAGCAGACTTAATAATATGATGAGTTTGGATCATGAAAAGCAGCTTCAATCATATGATGAGTTTGGATCACGAAAAGCAGCTTCAATCGTATGATGAGTTGGAATTGCCGAATAAACCGAGTTATATGAACAATTTGGATCCACTAAATGGCCCAAGCATGTCAATGTTTTTTATCCATTGAAATGGCCCATGTCAAAGGTTTGGATCAATAGAAACGGGCCAAATCAAATGAATTTGGATCATGAAAAGCATCTTCAATCATATGTTGAGTTTGGAACTGAAGAGGGTTCTACAAAATTAACGATGTGGATCACTGAAAACCAACCTCAAATATTATGAATAGATGGATTAACTTAACATATATCCATTGGGATGGGTCATGGAAAGAGTCTTCAATCATATGATGAGTTTCACAAACAGCAGCACGAATCATATCATGCATTTGGATCGCTGAAAGGGCCGAATTATATAAGAAGTCAAATCCGCTAAATTGGCCAAAGCACGTCAAAGGTTTTGATCAAGCATGTCAAAGGTTTGGATCACTAGAAATAGGCCAGATTAGATGAACATTTTGGATGATTGATAAAGCAGAAGAGGGTCCTACAAAATTTAGGGCATGGATCATGAAAAGAAGCTTCAATCGTATGATGAGTTTGGATTGCCGAATGCGCCGAATCAAATGAACAATTTGGATCCACGGAATGACCTTGAATGTCAATGTTTTTTATCCATCAAAATAGCCCATGTCAAAGGTTTGGATCACTATAAATGGGCCAAACATATGAATTTGCATCATTATAAAAAGAAACCTGATTCTTTGAACTATGTATAAAACTAAAGAGGATCCTACAAAATTACGAAGTGGATCAGTGAGAACCAAAATCAAATAATACGAATAGATGGGTTCAACTTAACATATCCATTGAGATGGGCCTTGGAAAGAGGCTTCAATCATATGACAAGTTTAGATCACTAACAACAGTAGGAATGATATAATACATTTGGATGGCCGAATGCGCCGAATCATTTAAGAAGTTCAAATCCGCTAAATGGCCCAACACATTAATGGTTTTGATCCATTGAAGTGGCCCAAGCTTGTCAAAGGTTAGGATCAATAGAGATGGGCCAAATCATATGAATAGTCCGAATCATTAGTAAAGTGGAAGACGGTCCTACAGAATTTTGGACGTGGATCAACTTAGCAGATCCATTGGCAAGGATCATGAAAAGCAGACATAATAATAGGATGAGTTTGGATCATGGAAAGCAGCTTCAATCATATGATGAGTTTGGATCACGAAAAGCAGCTTCACTCGTATGATGAGTTGGAATTGCCGAATAAACCGAGTTATATGAACAATTTGGATCCACTAAATGGCCCAAGCATGTCAATGTTTTTTATCCATTGAAATGGCCCATGTCAAAGGTTTGGATCAATAGAAACGGGCCAAATCAAATGAATTTGGATCGCTGTAAAAAGAAACCTTATTATTTGAATTGTTTATAGAGCTGAAGAGGGTTCTACAAAATTAACGATGTGGATCACTGAAAACCAACCTCAAATATTATGAATACATGGATTAACTTAACATATATCCATTGGGATGGGTCATGGAAAGAGTCTTCAATCATATGATGAGTTTCACAAACAGCAGCACGAATCATATCATGCATTTGGATCGCTGAAAGGGCCGAATTATATAAGAAGTCAAATCCGCTAAATTGGCCAAAGCACGTCAAAGGTTTTGATCAAGCATGTCAAAGGTTTGGATCACTAGAAATAGGCCAGATTAGATGAACATTTTGGATGATTGATAAAGCAGAAGAGGGTCCTACAAAATTTAGGGCATGGATCATGAAAAGAAGCTTCAATCGTATGATGAGTTTGGATTGCCGAATGCGCCGAATCAAATGAACAATTTGGATCCATGGAATGACCTTGAATGTCAATGTTATTCATCCATCAAAATGGCCCATGTCAGAGGTTTGGATCACAATAAATGGGCCAAATCATATGAATTTGCATCATTATAAAAAGAAACTTGATTCTTTGAACTATGTATAAAACTAAAGAGGATCCTACAAAATTACGAAGTGGATCAGTGAGAACCAAAATCAAATAATACGAATAGATGGGTTCAACTTAACATATCCATTGAGATGGGCATTGGAAAGAGGCTGCAATCATATGACAAGTTTAGATCACTAACAACAGTACGACTGATATGATACATTTGGATGGCTGAATGGGCCGAATCATTTAAGAAGTTCAAATCCGCTAAATGGCCCAACACATTAAAGGTTTTGATCCATTGAAGTGGCCCAAGCTTGTCAAAGGTTAGGATCAATAGAGATGGGCCAAATCATATGAATAGTCTGAATCATTTGTAAAGTGGAAGACGGTCCTATAGAATTTTGGGCGTGGATCAACTTAGCAGATCCATTGCCAAGGATCATGAAAAGCAGACTTAATAATATGATGAGTTTGGATCATGAAAAGCAGCTTCAATCATATGATGAGTTTGGATCACGAAAAGCAGCTTCAATCGTATGATGAGTTGGAATTGCCGAATAAACCGAGTTATATGAACAATTTGGATCCACTAAATGGCCCAAGCATGTCAATGTTTTGTATCCATTGAAATGGCCCATGTCAAAGGTTTGGATCAATAGAAACGGGCCAAATCAAATGAATTTGGATCGCTGTAAAAAGAAACCTTATTATTTGAATTGTTTATAGAACTGAAGAGGGTTCTACAAAATTAACGATGTGGATCACTGAAAACCAACCTCAAATATTATGAATAGATGGATTAACTTAACATATATCCATTGGGATGGGTCATGGAAAGAGTCTTCAATCATATGATGAGTTTCACAAACAGCAGCACGAATCATATCATGCATTTGGATCGCTGAAAGGGCCGAATTATATAAGAAGTCAAATCCGCTAAATTGGCCAAAGCACGTCAAAGGTTTTGATCAAGCATGTCAAAGGTTTGGATCACTAGAAATAGGCCAGATTAGATGAACATTTTGGATGATTGATAAAGCAGAAGAGGGTCCTACAAAATTTAGGGCATGGATCAGGAAAAGAAGCTTCAATCGTATGATGAGTTTGGATTGCCGAATGCGCCGAATCAAATGAACAATTTGGATCCATGGAATGACCTTGAATGTCAATGTTTTTTATCCATCAAAATGGCCCATGTCAAAGGTTTGGATCACTATAAATGGGCCAAATCATATGAATTTGCATCATTATAAAAAGAAACTTGATTCTTTGAACTATGTATAAAACTAAAGAGGATCCTACAAAATTACGAAGTGGATCGGTGAGAATCAAAATCAAATAATACGAATAGATGGGTTCAACTTAACATATCCATTGAGATGGGCCTTGGAAAGAGGCTTCAATCATATGACAAGTTTAGATCACTAACAACAGTATGAATGATATGATACATTTGGATGGGTGAATGGGCCGAATCATTTAAGAAGTTCAAATCCGCTAAATGGCCCAACACATTAAAGGTTTTGATCCATTGAAGTGGCCCAAGCTTGTCAAAGGGTAGGATCAATAGAGATGGGCCAAATCATATGAATAGTTTGAATCATTTGTAAAGTGGAAGACGGTCCTACAGAATTTTGGGCGTGGATCAACTTAGCAGATCCATTGCCAAGGATCATGAAAAGCAGACTTAATAATATGATGAGTTTGGATCATGAAAAGCAGCTTCAATCATATGATGAGTTTGGATCACGAAAAGCAGCTTCAATCGTAAGATGAGTTGGAATTGCCGAATAAACCGAGTTATATGAACAATTTGGATCCACTAAATGGCCCAAGCATGTCAATGTTTTTTATCCATTGAAATGGCCCATGTCAAAGGTTTGGAACAATAGAAACGGGCCAAATCAAATGAATTTGGATCGCTGTAAAAAGAAACCTTATTATTTGAATTGTTTATAGAACTGAAGAGGGTTCTACAAAATTAACGATGTGGATCACTGAAAACCAACCTCAAATATTATGAATAGATGGATTAACTTAACATATATCCATTGGGATGGGTCATGGAAAGAGTCTTCAATCACATGATGAGTTTCACAAACAGCAGCACGAATCATATCATGCATTTGGATCGCTGAAAGGGCCGAATTATATAAGAAGTCAAATCCGCTAAATTGGCCAAAGCACGTCAAAGGTTTTGATCAAGCATGTCAAAGGTTTGGATCACCAGAAATAGGCCAGATTAGATGAACATTTTGGATGATTGATAAAGCAGAAGAGGGTCCTACAAAATTTAGGGCATGGATCATGAAAAGAAGCTTCAATCGTATGATGAGTTTGGATTGCCGAATGCGCCGAATCAAATGAACAATTTGGATCCACGGAATGACCCAGCATGTCAACGTTTATTATCCATCAAAATGGCCCATGTCAAAGGTTTGGATCACTATAAATGGGCCAAATCATATGAATTTGCATCATTATAAAAAGAAACTTGATTCTTTGAACTATGTATAAAACTAAAGAGGATCCTACAAAATTACGAAGTGGATCAGTGAGAACCAAAATCAAATAATACGAATAGATGGGTTCAACTTAACATATCCATTGAGATGGGCCTTGGAAAGAGGCTTCAATCATATGACAAGTTTAGATCACTAACAACAGTATGAATGATATGATACATTTGGATGGGTGAATGGGCCGAATCATTTAAGAAGTTCAAATCCGCTAAATGGCCCAACACATTAAAGGTTTTGATCCATTGAAGTGGCCCAAGCTTGTCAAAGGTTAGGATCAATAGAGATGGGCCAAATCATATGAATAGTCTGAATCATTTGTAAAGTGGAAGACGGTCCTACAGAATTTTGGGCGTGGATCAACTTAGCAGATCCATTGCCAAGGATCATGAAAAGCAGACTTAATAATATGATGAGTTTGGATCATGAAAAGCAGCTTCAATCATATGATGAGTTTGGATCACGAAAAGCAGCTTCAATCGTATGATGAGTTGGAATTGCCGAATAAACCGAGTTATATGAACAATTTGGATCCACTAAATGGCCCAAGCATGTCAATGTTTTTTATCCATTGAAATGGCCCATGTCAAAGGTTTGGATCACTATAAATGGGCCAAATCAAATGAATTTGGATCGCTGTAAAAAGAAACCTTATTATTTGAATTGTTTATAGAACTGAAGAGGGTTCTAGAAAATTAACGATGTGGATCATTGAAAACCAACCTCAAATATTATGAATAGATGGATTAACTTAACATATATCCATTGGGATGGGTCATGGAAAGAGTCTTCAATCATATGATGAGTTTCACAAACAGCAGCACGAATCATATCATGCATTTGGATCGCTGAAGGGCCGAATTATATAAGAAGTCAAATCCGCTAAATTGGCCAAAGCACGTCAAAGGTTTTGATCCATTGAAATGGCCCAAGCATGTCAAAGGTTTGGATCACTAGAAATAGGCCAGATTAGATGAACATTTTGGATGATTGATAAAGCAGAAGAGGGTCCTACAAAATTTAGGGCATGGATCATGAAAAGAAGCTTCAATCGTATGATGAGTTTGGATTGCCGAATGCGCCGAATCAAATGAACAATTTGGATCCACGGAATGACCCAGCATGTCAATGTTTTTTATCCATCAAAATGGCCCATGTCAAAGGTTTGGATCACTATAAATGGGCCAAATCATATGAATTTGCATCATTATAAAAAGAAACTTGATTCTTTGAACTGTGTATAAAACTAAAGAGGATCCTACAAAATTACGAAGTGGATCAGTGAGAACCAAAATCAAATAATACGAATAGATGGGTTCAACTTAACATATCCATTGAGATGGGCCTTGGAAAGAGGCTTCAATCATATGACAAGTTTAGATCACTAACAACAGTATGAATGATATGATACATTTGGATGGCTGAATGGGCTGAATCATTTAAGAAGTTCAAATCCGCTAAATGGCCCAACACATTAAAGGTTTTGATCCATTGAAGTGGCCCAAGCTTGTCAAAGGTTAGGATCAATAGAGATGGGCCAAATCATATGAATAGTCTAAATCATTTGTAAAGAGGAAGACGGCGTGGATCAACTTAGCAGAGCCATTGCCAAGGATCATGAAAAGCAGACTTAATAATATGATGAGTTTGGATCGTGAAAAGCAGCTTCAATCATATGATGAGTTTGGATCATGAAAAGCAGCTTCAATCGTATGATGAGTTGGAATTGTCGAATAAACCGAGTTATATGAACAATTTGGATCCACTAAATGGCCCAAGCATGTCAATATTTTTAATCCATTGAAATGGCCCATGTCAAAGGTTTGGATGAATAGAAATGGGCCAAATCAAATGAATTTGGATCGCTGTAAAAAGAAACCTTTTTGTTTGAATTGTTTATAGAACTGAAGAGGGTTCTGCAAAATTAACGATGTGGATCACTGAAAACCAACCTCAAATATTATGAATAGATGGATTAACTTAACATATATCCATTGGGATGGGTCATGGAAAGAGTCTTCAATCATATGATGAGTTTCACAAACAGCAGCACGAATCATATCATGCATTTGGATCGCTGAAAGGGCCGAATTATATAAGAAGTCAAATCCGCTAAATTGGCCAAAGCACGTCCAAGGTTTTGATCCATTGAAATGGTCCAAGCATGTCAAAGGTTTGGATCACTAGAAATAGGCCAGATTAGATGAACATTTTGGATGATTGATAAAGCAGAAGAGGGTCCTACAAAATTTAGGGCATGGATCATGAAAAGAAGCTTCAATCGTATGATGAGTTTGGATTGCCGAATGCGCCGAATCAAATGAACAATTTGGATCCACGGAATGACCTTGAATGTCAATGTTTTTCATCCATCAAAATGGCCCATGTCAAAGGTTTGGATCACTATAAATGGGCCAAATCATATGAATTTGCATCATTATAAAAAGAAACTTGATTCTTTGAACTATGTATAAAACTAAAGAGGATCCTACAAAATTACGAAGTGGATCAGTGAGAACCAAAATCAAATAATACGAATAGATGGGTTCAACTTAACATATCCATTGAGATGGGTATTGGAAAGAGGCTGCAATCATAAGACAAGTTTAGATCACTAACAACAGTATGACTGATATGATACATTTGGATGGCTGAATGGGCCGAATCATTTAAGAAGTTCAAATCCGCTAAATGGCCCAACACATTAAAGGTTTTGATCCATTGAAGTGGCCCAAGCTTGTCAAAGGTTAGGATCAATAGAGATGGGCCAAATCATATGAATAGTTTGAATCATTTGTAAAGTGGAAGACGGTCCTACAGAATTTTGGGCGTGCATCAACTTAGCAGATCCATTGCCAAGGATCATGAAAAGCAGACTTAATAATATGATGAGTTTGGATCATGAAAAGCAGCTTCAATCATATGATGAGTTTGGATCATGAAAAGCAGCTTCAATCGTATGATGAGTTGGAATAGCCGAATAAACCGAGTTATATGAACAATTTGGATCCACTAAATGGCCCAAGCATGTCAATGTTTTTTATCCATTGAAATGGCCCATGTCAAAGGTTTGGATCAATAGAAACGGGCCAAATCAAATGAATTTGGATCGCTGTAAAAAGAAACCTTTTTATTTGAATTGTTTATAGAACTGAAGAGGTTTCTGCAAAATTAACGATGTGGATCACTGAAAACCAACCTCAAATATTATGAATAGATGGATTAACTTAACATATATCCATTGGGATGGGTCATGGAAAGAGTCTTCAATCATATGATGAGTTTCACAAACAGCAGCACGAATCATATCATGCATTTGGATCGCTGAAAGGGCCGAATTATATAAGAAGTCAAATCCGCTAAATTGGCCAAAGCACGTCAAAGGTTTTGATCCATTGAAATGGCCCAAGCATGTCAAAGGTTTGGATCACTAGAAATAGGCCAGATTAGATGAACATTTTGGATGATTGATAAAGCAGAAGAGGGTCCTACAAAATTTAGGGCATGGATCATGAAAAGAAGCTTCAATCGTATGATGAGTTTGGATTGCCGAATGCGCCGAATCAAATGAACAATTTGGATCCACGGAATGACCCAGCATGTCAATGTTTTTCATCCATCAAAATGGCCCATGTCAAAGGTTTGGATCACTATAAATGGGCCAAATCATATGAATTTGCATCATTATAAAAAGAAACTTGATTCTTTGAACTATGTATAAAACTAAAGAGGATCCTACAAAATTACGAAGTGGATCAGTGAGAACCAAAATCAAATAATACGAATAGATGGGTTCAACTTAACATATCCATTGAGATGGGCCTTGGAAAGAGGCTTCAATCATATGACAAGTTTAGATCACTAACAACAGTATGAATGATATGATACATTTGGATGGCTGAATGGGCCGAATCATTTAAGAAGTTCAAATCCGCTAAATGGCCCAACACATTAAAGGTTTTGATCCATTGAAGTGGCCCAAGCTTGTCAAAGGTTAGGATCAATAGAGATGGGCCAAATCATATGAATAGTTTGAATCATTTGTAAAGTGGAAGACGGTCCTACAGAATTTTGGGCGTGGATCAACTTAGCAGATCCATTGCCAAGGATCATGAAAAGCAGACTTAATAATATGATGAGTTTGGATCATGAAAAGCAGCTTCAATCATATGATGAGTTTGGATCATGAAAAGCAGCTTCAATCGTATGATGAGTTGGAATTGCCGAATAAACCGAGTTATATGAACAATTTGGATCCACTAAATGGCCCAAGCATGTCAATGTTTTTTATCCATTGAAATGGCCCATGTCAAAGGTTTGGATCAATAGAAACGGGCCAAATCAAATGAATTTGGATCGCTGTAAAAAGAAACCTTTTTGTTTGAATTGTTTATAGAACTGAAGAGGGTTCTAGAAAATTAACGATGTGGATCATTGAAAACCAACCTCAAATATTATGAATAGATGGATTAACTTAACATATATCCATTGGGATGGGTCATGGAAAGAGTCTTCAATCATATGATGAGTTTCACAAACAGCAGCACGAATCATATCATGCATTTGGATCGCTGAAAGGGCCGAATTATATAAGAAGTCAAATCCGCTAAATTGGCCAAAGCACGTCAAAGGTTTTGATCCATTGAAATGGCCCAAGCATGTCAAAGGTTTGGATCACTAGAAATAGGCCAGATTAGATGAACATTTTGGATGATTGATAAAGTAGAAGAGGGTCCTACAAAATTTAGGGCATGGATCATGAAAAGAAGCTTCAATCGTATGATGAGTTTGGATTGCCGAATGCGCCGAATCAAATGAACAATTTGGATCCACGGAATGACCTTGAATGTCAATGTTTTTTATCCATCAAAATGGCCCATGTCAAAGGTTTGGATCACTATAAATGGGCCAAATCATATGAATTTGCATCATTATAAAAAGAAACTTGATTCTTTGAACTATGTATAAAACTAAAGAGGATCCTACAAAATTACGAAGTGGATCAGTGAGAACCAAAATCAAATAATACGAATAGATGGGTTCAACTTAACATATCCATTGAGATGGGCCTTGGAAAGAGGCTTCAATCATATGACAAGTTTAGATCACTAACAACAGTACGACTGATATGATACATTTGGATGGCTGAATGGGCCGAATCATTTAAGAAGTTCAAATCCGCTAAATGGCCCAACACATTAAAGGTTTTGATCCATTGAAGTGGCCCAAGCTTGTCAAAGGTTAGGATCAATAGAGATGGGCCAAATCATATGAATAGTCTGAATCATTTGTAAAGTGGAAGACGGTCCTATAGAATTTTGGGCATGGATCAACTTAGCAGATCCATTGCCAAGGATCATGAAAAGCAGACTTAATAATATGATGAGTTTGGATCATGAAAAGCAGCTTCAATCATATGATGAGTTTGGATCACGAAAAGCAGCTTCAATCGTATGATGAGTTGGAATTGCCGAATAAACCGAGTTATATGAACAATTTGGATCCACTAAATGGCCCAAGCATGTCAATGTTTTTTATCCATTGAAATGGCCCATGTCAAAGGTTTGGAACAATAGAAACGGGCCAAATCAAATGAATTTGGATCGCTGTAAAAAGAAACCTTATTATTTGAATCGTTTATAGAACTGAAGAGGGTTCTACAAAATTAACGATGTGGATCACTGAAAACCAACCTCAAATATTATGAATAGACAGATTAACTTAACATATATCCATTGGGATGGGTCATGGAAAGAGTCTTCAATCATATGATGAGTTTCACAAACAGCAGCACGAATCATATCATGCATTTGGATCGCTGAAAGGGCCGAATTATATAAGAAGTCAAATCCGCTAAATTGGCCAAAGCACGTCAAAGGTTTTGATCCATTGAAATGACCCAAGCATGTCAAAGGTTTGGATCACTAGAAATAGGCCAGATTTTGGATGATTGATAAAGCAGAAGAGGGTCCTACAAAATTTAGGGCATGGACCATGAAAAGAAGCTTCAATCGTATGATGAGTTTGGATTGCCGAATGCGCCGAATCAAATGAACAATTTGGATCCACGGAATGACCTTGAATGTCAATGTTTTTTATCCATCAAAATGGCCCATGTCAAAGGTTTGGATCACTATAAATGGGCCAAATGATACGAATTTGCATCATTATAAAAAGAAACTTGATTCTTTGAACTATGTATAAAACTAAAGAGGATCCTACAAAATTACGAAGTGGATCAGTGAGAACCAAAATCAAATAATACGAATAGATGGGTTCAACTTAACATATCCATTGAGATGGGCCTTGGAAAGAGGCTTCAATCATATGACAAGTTTAGATCACTAACAACAGTATGAATGATATGATACATTTGGATGGGTGAATGGGCCGAATCATTTAAGAAGTTCAAATCCGCTAAATGGCCCAACACATTAAAGGTTTTGATCCATTGAAGTGGCCCAAGCTTGTCAAAGGTTAGGATCAATAGAGATGGGCCAAATCATATGAATAGTCTGAATCATTTGTAAAGTGGAAGACGGTCCTATAGAATTTTGGGCGTGGATCAACTTAGCAGATCCATTGCCAAGGATCATGAAAAGCAGACTTAATAATATGATGAGTTTGGATCATGAAAAGCAGCTTCAATCATATGATGAGTTTGGATCATGAAAAGCAGCTTCAATCATATGATGAGTTTGGATCACGAAAAGCAGCTTCAATCGTATGATGAGTTGGAATTGCCGAATAAACCGAGTTATATGAACAATTTGGATCCACTAAATGGCCCAAGCATGTCAATGTTTTTTATCCATTGAAATGGCCCATGTCAAAGGTTTGGAACAATAGAAACGGGCCAAATCAAATGAATTTGGATCGCTGTAAAAAGAAACCTTATTATTTGAATTGTTTATAGAACTGAAGAGGGTTCTACAAAATTAACGATGTGGATCACTGAAAACCAACCTCAAATATTATGAATAGATGGATTAACTTAACATATATCCATTGGGATGGGTCATGGAAAGAGTCTTCAATCATATGATGAGTTTCACAAACAGCAGCACGAATCATATCATGCATTTGGATCGCTGAAAGGGCCGAATTATATAAGAAGTCAAATCCGCTAAATTGGCCAAAGCACGTCAAAGGTTTTGATCAAGCATGTCAAAGGTTTGGATCACCAGAAATAGGCCAGATTAGATGAACATTTTGGATGATTGATAAAGCAGAAGAGGGTCCTACAAAATTTAGGGCATGGATCATGAAAAGAAGCTTCAATCGTATGATGAGTTTGGATTGCCGAATGCGCCGAATCAAATGAACAATTTGGATCCACGGAATGACCTTGAATGTCAATGTTTTTTATCCATCAAAATAGCCCATGTCAAAGGTATGGATCACTATAAATGGGCCAAACATATGAATTTGCATCATTATAAAAAGAAACTTGATTCTTTGAACTATGTAAAAAACTAAAGAGGATCCTACAAAATTACGAAGTGGATCAGTGAGAACCAAAATCAAATAATACGAATAGATGGGTTCAACTTAACATATCCATTGAGATGGGCCTTGGAAAGAGGCTTCAATCATATGACAAGTTTAGATCACTAACAACAGTATGAATGATATGATACACTTGGATGGCTGAATGGGCCGAATCATTTAAGAAGTTCAAATCCGCTAAATGGCCCAACACATTAAAGGTTTTGATCCATTGAAGTGGTCCAAGCTTGTCAAAGGTTAGGATCAATAGAGATGGGCCAAATCATATGAATAGTCTGAATCATTTGTAAAGAGGAAGACGGTCCTACAGAACCATTGCCAAGGATCATGAAAAGCAGCTTCAATCATATGATGAGTTTGGATCATGAAAAGCAGCTTCAATCATATGATGAGTTTGGATCATGAAAAGCAGCTTCAATCATATGATGAGTTTGGATCACGAAAAGCAGCTTCAATCGTATGATGAGTTGGAATTGCCGAATAAACCGAGTTATATGAACAATTTGGATCCACTAAATGGCCCAAGCATGTCAATGTTTTTTATCCATTGAAATGGCCCATGTCAAAGGTTTGGAACAATAGAAACGGGCCAAATCAAATGAATTTGGATCGCTGTAAAAAGAAACCTTATTATTTGAATTGTTTATAGAACTACCAGTAAAGAACTGCACAAGTCCGTTTAATCAACCGTAGGAAGTCAACGAATCTGCCTGATCAGTTGAACAAGAAGTTAGCCCCATGATTTACTCACATAGGGCCCAAATCTAATCGACTCATCGCTAATAAATCAAAACAATCATAACTAAATTAAAGATCCAACCGAAACCGAGTCAGACAAGGCCCGGATCTTGGCTAATAGACCAAATGAACCTCGTTATTCTTTTAGCCTAAAACCAATGGCTTAGAATAATTATGACCAAATCTTCACTTTCACTAGTTATAAATAGGCCACACTATGAACATAGTTAATCCAAACCATAATCATTGCCCACGAGAAATCTCACTACCAAATTCATTCCAGAAATGCACCGATTTTCCAAACAAGTTCTAGACCACTTGTTAATGGGCCACTAATTCCAAAATTATAGAGTAATGTCCGTCTTACGAGGCCTGACGTCCATCGCGAGAGTCGGACCTGGATACTGCCCAGAACCGCTCAACTTGAGCCAAAGGATGAGTGCATGAGAAGTGCAAATACTTTAAAGAAAGGAGCTGGAACTTAAGTGAATTAGGTTATCCACTCTTATACAAAGTTGAGGATTTCGGAACGTCGGTTTACGACCAAACTTCACACATAGAATGAGGATATTTCCCTACTCATATCCGTATAGCCGCAACTCCGATCGACCATCGGCGACCGTTGAACAAACTTCTCATCATATCTGTCGATCGGCGCATCCAAATGGCGGGACGATCATATCCATACGTAGATCATTACTAGGGCTAACTATCCTACGGTGTATATCAATATGTACACCCCATAGTAGGCCCTAGATCTTAGAAAGACCCTCCCATAGGTCTAGTATAGTAAAAAACCCAACACTTGGGGCCATTTCTACCAAATCTGGTATTATAAAAGGGCCTCATTTGGGCACCCCCTCTCCCCATACGATTTTACCCTAGAAGAGAGAGAAGAGAGAAAGGGGAGAAGAGAAAGAGGAGAGTAAAGAGAGGAAGGGAGAATAAGGGAGAGTGAAGGAGGGAGAGAAAGTGGGTCATAGTTGAAGTGGGGCCCAAGAAAGTTTTATCTTGCAAATTTTTCTCTCTTCTTCAAGGAAACCCTTCACTACAATCGCAAGAACTACTTCCGTTGATTGTATAGGTAAAATTTTCACCCCTTTTTCTTGAAACCCTTATGTAAGGGAAGATTTGCATGAGGTTCTAACATGCAAGAGCATTGTCTTAGGATTCCGGTCGATCCACACCGAGTTCGGCGCTTCTAGGTCGTTTTCCAAGACCTCAACGATCCATAGGTGCGGATTATTATCCTTAAGTGGTCTAACACCAACTATATCATGAGCCTAATGATTTTGATTGCTTGAATGATGTATTTGAAAATTTTAAAGAAACCTAGGAGTTGTATGTCTTGTCTGGAATTGCACGGAATAGTATGTTTTGTTTAGTTCTTACATGAGGTTGTTCTTGCCTCTCACATGATTTGTTACAATGGTTGATTACATGTTCATGTCTTTTGTGATTTTCTCATAAGGTGTTGCTTTATAACATGTATAATTCCTTAATTCTTGCGCTATCTGGTTCTATGAAGTGTAGGAAGTGCTTAGCTTCCTCACTAACCCACACAACGCACTTGCACCCTTAGTTCACATCATGATTAGCTTTGCTTGGTAGAAACATTGAGATTCTATGTTGGAAGATGTGAACATATGCTTCTACTTGTATTGGATGATAACCCTGATTGTGGCATGTTATGAAATTACCCTCAACCATTGGGTTGGTAAGGAAAATGAGGAGAGTAAAGGTGGTCCCGTTGGTAGGACTATCTTGATGCTAAACTCATGGATTTAGACAAGTGCGCGTTGGCGACAGTAGTTAGACTACATGGGTCGCTCGTACCCGATGTCGTCTGTCGCGTGCTTGCCTAGACTCGTGCTGTCTAGCCCATTTATTGTCCAACCTTGTTTGTTAATACTGTTTGCTCATATATGTATGTAACCTGTATATACAACTATTGTAGCCCATCGATAATCAAATTGAAACGGGTCCACTGCCTCGTGAGCCGGGTATGGTGGAATGAGACACTGTGTCTGATCTGTCGGCCTACGCTGGGGTGCCGTGCCCCCCGTAGTGACCGCGAGTGATCCTTTTCTCTCGCACTCCCCATGTGCTTGAAGTTGGGGATGAGGAATCCGACGGGATTAAGGACCGTGGGGTCTCGGCCTCACACATTAGGGGATCTTGGCCTCGCAACTAGTTTAGGGCATTTGATACGTGGGGTGTATCAGATTTCCCAACCTGCTGGATGAATGGACTTAACTAAGAACCCGGTTAATATTACCATTGCATTGCACTAGCTAGGTTGGCGACTCGGCAGTCGAGGTCGCTCTGAGGGAGTGTTGACATACACGATCGTTAGATGGAGTCGCTCGAGGGAGTGTTGTGGCGAGGGCATGCATCATATCATCTATCATGCATACACATTAATAAGATTAGTTAGATATTTGTAAATGATTGCGTTTCATTAAGTTCATAATATAACTGATGCCTGTTACAACTTAAGACTAATAGCACCTACTGAGTTGATCACTCACTCCCACTCTGGGATGGTGTTTTAAAATACCAACTAGACTCTTCAGTAGATGCAGGTGATGCAGGGTACGGGGAGCATGACGGCGCGAGACTGGATGTTGAGGACAAGTTGTCCTATTTCCAGTTGATGGATGGCTCGCCCTAGTTTTGCGAGCGGACTGGGATTGCTAAGTAGGGGACTTGGTGAATCATTCTTTTGGACATATTTTGTTTGTACTTTTGTTGGGCAATGCCTTATGCGACCCATAGTTATAAATTTTCTTTTGGACTTGTAAACATTTAACCTTTCTCATTATAGTTGACTAGTTGTGAATTGTGAATCATGTTTCAAGTAATTCCAGGCTACGTATCTAAACCTTATTAAACGCACTTTAATAAGAAAATAGGTTATAAGTGATACCCATGAACTCGGAAGTTAAGTGTATATACGACCCTTAATTTTCAGAGTGTTACAAGATGGTATCAGAGCAATAGTTTGGAATCAATTGGGTCATGGGTCATGAATTCACTAACGCGTCCGCTGACTTGAGAGGAAACGCAATAGAAAACACGAAAATGCTAGGAACCACCCTAGTCCCTGAACTGCCGCTCCTAGATGGAAGGTAAGACTCCAAGAGTTTTAGGGTTGGGTAGCGAGAGTAAGTAGTGACGCTAGAAAATAGGTCCAAGAGCCTTACGAATGGCTTAGGCTGAGGAGAGAGAGGATAACAATATTAGAATTTGACCTGGGAGCCTTACGACACGTTTCAGCCCATTCTCGGGCAAGAAGTCGGGAACTTAACGGCGAGACCCGATCCGACTAACTAGGAAATTTAGGTAGTCTAGGCCACCTAATCCCTAAGGGCCCATTTGGCCAACTGCGTTAGGTGGGATTAAGGTGAATGGAATGGTAAGAATAACAATACATACATGTGTAAGGTATTGTCCCTAGATTGTCTGTATCCCATGTTTTCCAATACCAGGTTTGGGATTCATGCAATTAAAGGTAAATCGCGGGATTTTCTTTCAAATTACACTTAGAAATCCCATATCACACCTTCCAACACAAGACTTATTCTACAAAGCCTATGAAATAAGTTTTAAATTCCGTCCCACACCCATTCCACATATGCCATTTCAAATCTTGAGTCCGGAGTAGCATTACAACCCCATTTAGTACAACTAAATGCCCTTAGCCAGACAGGCCTAAGTTAAAATCTCTCTTTCCAACATATCTCCTTAAATATTCACCTGACATCACCCTATTCTTGAATTTCCTGGGTACATTGGTAGGAACGAGTCGGAAATCGAAAGATTTGACGGTCGAAAACATCGTTCTAGACCAAATGAGTGAATATCGGGCCAAATTTGGTAGTTTCGACCCATTTGGGGGTAAAGAGTTAGAGGTGAACGAACATTTATCGAAAACAGTGAAAATGGAGAAAAACTGAGTTTTGGCCACTAACCGAGAAGAATTTCATGAAATAGATAGTCCCATTGCGTAGAACAGCTTCTTCTCCTACCCCAAAATCATATATGGTACGTCTCAGGGGGCCTTACCGGCGCCCAAAAAACATCAAATAAAGTGGGCCTTGCCCGCAGTGCAGAGGCCCGGCAGGACCCCGCCCGACCACATGACCCCGTCCAACCAACCACATGACCCCGCCCGGGTGTCCAAGGTGTCCGCGAGACCCCGCCCAGCCGGTGGGACCCTGCCTAGACCTCCAGAGGGTCGGCGGGACCCCGCCGGAAATTTCTGCAATTTTAGGTCAAATTCAAAAATTCATATCTCCTTCGATATAACTCCGATTTAGGTGATTCAAAAGTCATATTGAAGCTTAATAAGTATAGTTTTATATCAAAATAAAATAAAAATAAAATAAAAGTTATAATATAATTAAATTTGGAGTGAATTGACAATTGTCCAAAAATTATTAGTTTTAGATGGTGGTTACTTCTAGAATTTTTATAATTTATTACAACTCCAAATGTTATGAAATTTGGTGAGAAGACTTAAAACTTGATGTTAAATCATCATAAAAATTTTGAAAATAATCCAGTTACTAAAAGTATAAGAAACGTTACAACATAAGTCCCCTCTTCCCTTTTAATGTACACACGAGTAAGGCCTATTTCCCTTGCTATTTAGCACTATCTAGAGTCCATAAAACATATCTCTACTACTCCTATTTCCCTCCACCATCCCTTATAAACCCTAGAGAAAAATCTTCTTCTTCCAAATCTCAAAACCCAATCCCCAAACCCACCATCTTCTTCTTCACTCCACCCCTCTCCCGCATTTCACTCGAACCCTTCCAAATAGGAAGCTCCTCCCCTCCAAAACCCATCCTCAACAACCTCACCTTCAACACTTCTCTCCCAACCATTTTCAAGATCTCAATCCTCTTCTAAAGAAAACCCATCTCCCAATTCCTTATATTCCACAACCTGTTTTCAAATTCTTTCCAAACCCAACCATTTCAACTTCAAACGTTACCTCTCCTTTCCCTCATTACACCCTTCTACTAAGCAATCCAAGGGAAAAAACATCCTCCCCTCACCTTCAACACACCCTCATTCTCCTCATTTTCCTCTCCCAACAAAGGAAATTAAATCCTCATTCTTCAACAAGCTTCTTCTTCTTCTATCCCTTCCCCTCAACTCAACCCCTAACCCATCTCCTCTCCATCATCTCCAAGCCATCTTCCCAAATCCATTCTTCAACCCCATTTCAACACTCTCACCCCCTCATTCTCAAAGCCCACATCAAACCCATTTTCTCCTCCTTTACAAAACCATTCCATCTCAACAACCACCCTCAAAATCCCACTCCATTCATTCATTCACTTCCACTTCCATTCACAAAACCCATTCACCAAAACTCATTCATAAAACCCAACATCAACCCTCTTTCTCAAATCCCATTCTCAAATCCATTCTCACACCCATCCTTCCACATTCATTTCTAACCCATTTCCCCACGACCCATCCTTAACAAACCTTCCTCAAATACATTCCTAAACTCATTCTCTAGTCTTCTCAAAACCACCCCTAAAATCTTCCCTCCAACGACCCACCTACATTTCTCACAGCTAATCCATCCTAACCGAGGGATATGGCGTTCTTAGCAACCGTTGCCTCTTTTTTCTCCATTCCGGTGATCCTTTCCCTCAAGGGGAAGAAGCACCCCCGTCCTCATCCGACCCAGAAGAATAGTGGCTTAACTTTACGGATAAGTAGTAGTTTGTTTGAGTCAGTAGGATTACTTCCAAGTATTGAAAGATAATTGTAACCTTTCCTGCTTTGATTAGGCCGTATTTCCCTTATGTTTGCAATATCTAGTGACACTTGAAATCCATGCTGTAAAATGTAACTGGCCATGCAATGGCATTTTGGATTTAATAGGAACGTATGAATTGTCTTGAAGTTTTTCTTCTTGTTTGTGAATGCCTTGCATGTATAATTGTTATGCTTGTGAAATTGGACCTATAGGTCTTATACATATTGTGTACGACCCTTGAACAGAAAATGCTCTAGTGTTTAACCTCTTAAGGAACGTCCTTCCAGGAAATGCCTCCGCGGGGAGAAGGTTGATATGTTCGTCTACCTCACGGCGGCCTTGTCGAGAGGAACCTTAAGTTTCTACAAACCTTTTTACGATAGTCGTTTAATCATAAGCACCGTGGGAGACTCACCACCCACTAAATTATTAAAAATGTGAAACTTGAACTTTTTAATAAATTTTGATATCTTCTAAACGTTAAGAATAATCGGACTACGGAATTATGGAACCATACATTTGCGAAGTATTCGCGGCTTAACCCAACTCTCGATCCTGGGTGAATACCGACGAACTCACTGCTTTGACCAAGCAAAAGACCAGGATCTACCAAGACTAGGAAGGGATACAACGATCTTTCTGCCCTGGTCAGGTAGAGGATCAACGTATGGGATCCAAGCCTACCACAACTGTCTTTCTATATTAACCCAATCATAAATAGTAAAATATACCACCCTTAGGTAAACTTTATCATCAAACACTTAGCACGATAATCATGATTTTGACATTTGTTTTCAAATCTCAAAGGTGAAAATTTTTAAAGGGGGTAGGTCACAATGAGCTAGGCTAGTGTATTATTTATATACCCTAAAACATATATAAACCCGAAACCAATAAAACTTAAGCAAATGAAATAATAATATCTCTACTTATTACCCTTAGGTAATTTCAAGGACAAAATTATTTTTAAGGCGGGTAGATTGTAACATCCTGAATTTTTACTGTTTTGGATTTTCAAAAATTCTTAAATTTTATTTTTATTAATTAACTTATAATATCACTTAATGACCATTAGCACTCAATGTTAGTTTGTACAGGGGTGGTACCAGTAAAGAACCGCACAAGTCCATTTAATCAACCGTAAGAAGCCAACGAATCTGCCCGATCAGTTGAACAACAAGTTTAGCCCCATGATTTACTCATATAGGGCCAAATCTAACCAACCCATCGCTAATAAATTAAAACAATCATAACTAAATTAAAGATCCAATCGAAACCGAGCCAGACAAGGCCCGGATCTTGGCTAATAGACCAAATGAACCCCATTACTGTTTTAGCCTAAAACCAACAGCTTAGAGTAATCATGACCAAATCTTCACTTTCACTAGTTATAAATAGGCCACACCATGAACATAGTTAATCCAAACCCTAATCATCACCCACGAGAAATCTCACTACCAAATTCATTCTAGAAATGTCTCGATTTTCCAAACAAGGTCTAGATCGCTCGTTAGTGGGCCACTAATTCCAAAATTATAGAGTAATGTCCGTCTTACTGGGCGTGACGTCCATCGCGGGAGTCAGACCTGGGTACTGCCCAGAACCGCTCAACTTGAGCTAAAGGACGAGTGCATGAGAAGTGCAAATACCCCAAAGAAAGGAGCTGGAACTTAAGCGAATTGGGTCATCCACTCTTATGCAAAGATAAGGATTTCGGACCATCGATTTACGACTAAACTTCACACGTAGAGTGAGGATATTTTCCTACTCATATCCGTATAGCCGTGACCCCGATCGACCATCGGCAACCGTTGAACAAACTTCTCATCATATCTGTCGATCGACGCATCCAAATGGTGGGATTATCATATCCATATGTAGATCATCACTAGGGCTAACTATCCTACGGTGTATATCAATATGTACACCCCATAGTAGGCCCTAGAGCTTAGAAAGACCCTCCCATAGGTCTAGTATAGTAAAAATCCAACACTTGGGGCCATTTCCACAAAATCTGGCATTATAAAAGGGCCTCATTTGGGCACCTCCTCTCCTCATACGATTTTGCCCTAGAAGAGAGAGAAGAGAGAAAGGGGAGAAGAGAAAGAGGAGAGTAAAGAGAGGAAGGGAGAATGAGGGAGAGTGAAGGAGGGAGAAAAAGTGGGACATAGTTGAAGTGGGGCACAAGAAAGTTCCATCTTGCAAATCTCTCCCTCTTCTTCAAGAAAACCCTCCACCACAACCTCAAGAACCGCTTCCGTTGATTGTATAGGTAAATTCCTCACCCCTTTTTCTTGAAACCCTTATGTAAGAGAGGATTTGCATGAGGTTCTAACATGCAAGAGTATTATCTTAGGATTCCGATCGATCCACACCGAATTCGGCGCTTCTAGGTCGTTTTCCAAGACCTCAACGATTCATAGGTGCAGACTATTATCCTTAGATGGTCTAGCACCAACTATATCATGAGCCTAATGATTTTGATTGCTTGAATGATGTATTTGAAAACTTTAGAGAAACCTAAGAATTGTATGTCTTGCCTGGAATTGAACGGAATAGTATGTTTTGTTTAGTTCTTACATGAGGTTGTTCTTGCCTCTCATATGATTTGCTACAATAGTTGATTACATGTTCATGTCTTTTGTGATTTTCTCGTAAGGTGTTGCTTTATAATATGTATAATTCCTTAATTCTTGCGCTATCTGGTTCTATGAAGTGTAGGAAGTGCTTAGCTTCCTCATTAACTCACACAACGCACTTGCACCCTTAGTTCACATCATGATTAGCTTTGCTTGGTAGAGACATTGAGATTCTATGTTGGAAGATGTGAACGTATGCTTCTACTTGTATTGGATGATAACCCTGATTATGGCATGTTATGAAATTACCCTCAACAATTGGGTTGGTAAGGAAAATGAGGAGAGTAAAGGTGGTCCCGTTGGTAGGACTATCTTGATGCTAAACTCATGGATTTGGACAAGTGCGCGTGGGCGACAGTAGTTAGACTACATGGGTCGCTCGTACCCGATGTCGTCTATCGCGTGCTTGCCTAGACTCGTGCGGTCTAGCCCATTTACTGTCCAACCTTGTTTGTTAACACTGTTTGCTCACATATGTATGGAACCTGTAACACCCTACAACCATTGTAGCCAGTCGATAATCAAATTGAAAAGGGTCCACTGCCTCGTGAGCTGGGCATGGTGGAATGGGACACTGTGTCTAAGCTGTCGGCCTACGCTGGGGTGTCACGCCTCCCCGTAGTGACCGCGAGCGATCCTTTTCTCTCGCACTCCCCATATGCTTGAAGTCGGGGATGGGGAACCTGATGGGATCAAGAACTGCGGGGTTTCGGCCTCACACGTTTAGGGGTTTTGGCATCGTAACTAGTCCATGGCATTTGATATGTGGGGTGTATCAGATTTTTCAACCTACTGGATGAATGGACTTAGCTAAGAACCCGGTTAACATTACCATTGCATTGCACTAGCTAGGTTGGCGACTCGTCAGTCGAGGTCGCTCTGAGGGAGTGTTGACATACGCGATCGTTAGATGGAGTCGCTCAAGGGAGTGTTGTGGCGAGGGCATACATCATATCATCTATCATGCATACGCATTAATAAAATTAGTTAGATGTTTATGAATGATTGTGTTTCATTAAATTCATAATATAATTGATGCCTGTTACAACTTAAGACTAATAGCACCTACTGAGTTGATCACTCACTTTCACTCTAGGATGGTGTTTTAAAACACCAACCAGACTCTTCAGTAGATGCAGGTGATGCAGGGTACGAGGAGCATGACGGCGTGAGACTGGATGTTGAGGACAAGTTGTCCTATTTCCAGTTGATGGGTGGCTCGCCCTAGTTTTGCGAGCGGACTAAGATTGCTAAGTAGGGGACTTGGTGAATCATTCTTTTGGACATATTTTGTTTGTTCTCTTGTTGGGCAACGCCTTATGCGACTCATAGTTATAAATTTTCTTTTAGACTTGTAAACATTTAACCTTTCCCATTACAGTTGACTAGTAGTGAATTGTGAATCATGTTTCAAGTAATTCCAGGCTGCGTATCTAAACCTTATTAAATGCACTTTAATAAGAAAATAGGTTATAAGTGATATGAACTAAGTCGAGTGTATGTACGACCCCCGATTTTCAGGGTGTTACATCACGTATACATGAATTAGGGGAAAACATAAATATCACTTTCATTCACAACTTTTTTGGCCCCAAGATTTTTTAATGATAAACATTCAATTCACATTGTTTCATTTGGTGTGGCTCACTTGAGCTTTGAATATGCTTCAATTTTGGACTCATGCCTTAAAGTGAGCTACTAAAACGGATGGACGGCGTGGATAAGTTACATACACCATGCATGGTGGGCTGCATAGAATTTACTTAGTACCCACACAATCATCTTCTAATACCTCACATTTAAATTTAAGTTGATTTGTACGTAATGCATTGGATTCAAAAACTATAAATGCATTGAAATTTATAATATATTTATAGGAACTTAAATTTGATTACTAAATTAACTTTTACATCCTAAACAGTATGTGTGAAAAGAATGATATTATAATAAACCCATTGAAATATATTGTTAGACAAAATATGATAAAATTTCAAATTAACCTCAAGTGGACTACAAGCATATGATCACAAACGAAAGACTAATCAATGTTTTTCATTCGACAATTTATACATCCAATGTTTGGATGGCTTTGATCATTCTATCGATTACAATTTTAATAATGTAGTCGATGATGTAGTTGTTTTGCCACATATACAACACATTCACGCACAACTTTTCTACCTTTAAAATTAAGTGAAAAATAGAAATAATTTTAAATCACAACACAGGTAAAGATTTCCAATTAAACACAATAAAATTGTGCGTTCAAGTAACCTTTACTCTTAATACCCGGATTTCTGCATCAACACCTTCCAATCCAAGCGTTCAAACGCTTTTTGATTCCCTCTATATGTGTGTGTAATTGCCATATAATTATGTGTATGTGAGTTTAATGAAAATTTTAGAAGACACTTTTTCTTAATGAAATTCTTTAGAAGATGCTTTTTATTTTTTAAATCAGGACCGTTGGACTGTTTCGGACCAGAACCTGTAGCCTTTTCGAGTTGGGTCCCTATGATCCATACTTGGGTTTTTGAACTAGATCCACCTCATCACATCTTTTCCAGCTCATTCAATCCAAATGATTTAAGCAGGTGGCCTTCCAATCCTGTGGGATGCATGTAATGAATGCACTAGATGTCATGCACATATCATGTGGGCCCCACAATAGTCAGAACGGCTACTAGCTATGGTTGTGACATTACCACTAAGTGCACATCCTAAATGATAAAATCGCAGTGGCACCACAGCTTGACCCGACCAGACTGGTGGATGGTCCATGCTTTTAAGAGCGACTCATCCAACTCGGCTCATTCACCCTTGACTCGTGCGAGTCACGAATCGAATGGAACAAGTCGATTGGACTCGTATGTCTGTTATCATATCGTTTGACCGTTGAATATATCTCGACACATTATCGATTCGTAAACTACATTGCGATATTTTGGGCCAAGATTTTCAACGGCTTGACCATATAAAATTTTGAAGAATAGGATGATGTGGACCAATCACGATGCAGGAGAGTAGGACTTTTCTACTCGTGGCAGAACGTTTGTACGTACTTAAAACGTCTAATGCTTTTGAACACTACCACGAACACAGCCGCATTTTTTTATTTTTTGATTTTTAATGGTTTCTGCGATTCCGTTGAATTATACCGTTTGGACTTTGAATTCGCGATTGTTGTGCGTAATACGAATTCGTCAGACGTGAGAAAAAATGGCACACGTGGCATTTCGTAGGGGAGAAAATCTCAGGCCGCGCGGTTTGGACGGTAGATATTGACGTGCGTGCCAATGTCAAATGTGAGGAAAAAGCTTTGCTAGTCTGGCGGAGTGTGATGGTTGATACCCATGCACTCAAAAGGTTTAATACCTACCAACACACGTGCCAATATCTGAGATCGAATCCGTCGATCAGGAATATTTTCGGTGGGGCCCACCTAAAGGACGGATTAGATCTTGTAAACATGCACCAAGTCGGCGCATGTTGTAGTGGATCAGCTAACTTATTCACGTATGCGTGCGCTTGGTATGCACGGAACTCAAATCTAACCGTCCGAATCATAGGGGACCACTGTATATCGTTCATGACCTGAAAATTAGATCGACAAGAATGGTCCTAACCGGCGATTAATGGACATAGGTTTGTCGAGTGCAGACCGCCAGCTATCATTCATTTGACCGTCTGTTGCAGGTCCAGCAATCAATCATTATCGCATCTAAAGTGGGGTCCACGATTTAGATGGTTCGATCTGAGTTACAAACACTCCAATTGTACAACTCATGAGTGCATGCGTATGAACCGCCATCCTCTGCCAGTGTACCAAAAAAATCACCACCACATAAAGGACGCGGATTGTGTAGTGAGTCGCTCACCACACTTTACCATTGTGTGAAGACTCTGTGGGGTCCACAGTGATGAATTTGTGTTATCCACTCCTCCCATCCATTTTTAAATATCATTTTATGGCAATATACCAAAACTTAAGTTATAAAAACCTTGAGAATACCACAATTAAGAAAAGAGCGGGGGATTAAACCCCTGCAATTTAAACCATTTTGGGGGTCACAGAAATTTTGGATAAATATGATATTTGTTTTATATCTTCATACAGATATTTTTGACCTTATTAACAGATTGGATGGAAATTAAACGTTATGGTGGGCCCTACGAATGTTTTAACAGTGAGAATGATCGTCCCACTGATATTTTTGGTGTGGTCCATTTGAGCCTTGAAAATTATTCATTTTTGGGATCACAATCTAAAATTATCTATTCAACTTGATGAACGGTGTGGATATAATAAATACATCATTTTTGGAGCCATAACTTTGATCTCCTTTGAACCGTTCAATCCCACACTCCGGGGATTGAACTCCCACCATTAAAATTTTCTTGGGGGCCACAGAAGTTCTGGATCAATCTGAAATTTATCTTTTCCCTCCATTGGTGGCACCTAACAAGGTTTCAACAGCGGGTGTCATTATCACCTATGCTTCCTGTGGTGTGGTCCACTTGAACCTTGGACCTACCTCAATTTTTTGTTTCATAATATAAAGTAATTTGTAAAAATGGATGAACGACGTGGATAAAACTCATATATCATGGTAGGCCCCACAAAGCCTCTGTTGGACCGTTTCCATTCAGGTGGAGTTGCACGCAATCCCCTTCCCATAGAACCCAACATCTGACCATGACTTTTTAAATTAAAAACAGAGAGAATGTACCATCGCTCCACTCTATAAATACCGGTGCATTCCTTTGCATGGAATATCACAACACAAGATTCTCCAACTCATAGCTATGGATTCACTTCTCCAATTGCAAGCAATATCTAGCCTTTTTGCATTAGCTCTCTTCTATATTCTATGGCTATCAAGGCCAAAAAACAAGAAGAGCAATGCCCACAAGCCACCGGAGCCGTCCGGTGGCCTTCCCATAGTAGGCCACCTCCTTCAGCTGGCGGGGCCCGATCCCCTCCATCGAACACTTGGATCCATGGCTGATAAGTATGGCCCAGTATTCATGCTACGGTTCGGATCACACCGTACACTTATCGTGAACGGTAGAGATGTAGCAAAAGAGTGCTTCACAACCAACGATCAGGCCCTCTCGGCCCGCCCCAAGAGTGCGTTCGGTGATCATATGAGCTACAACTACGCCATGTTTGGATTCGCGACGTATGGGTCGTACTGGCGTGAGGTCCGTAAGATCGCCACATCTCAGCTTTTGTCGAACCAACGGCTCAAATCGCTCATGCACGTCCGGGCCACCGAGATCAGCACGTGCATGGATGGATTGTATGGGTTGTGGATTGAGAATGATCAACGGCCAGTTAAGATGGACATGAAGAAGTGGTTGTATGGTCTCGCATTCAACATCCTGGCCAAGATGATCATCGGCAAACGCTTCTTCGGTACAATCGACGGTGATGATGAGGCCGTTCGTGTGCGGCGAGTGATGCAACAAGTATCTTATCTTGGTGGGGTATTTGTACCGTCCGATGCGCTTCCGTTCCTTAAGTGGATGGATTTGCAAGGGCATGAGTGGGCCATGAAACGAACGGCTGGTGAGATGGACACGATCATATCGAGCTGGCTAGAGGAACACCGTGTGAAGAGGCAGTCTGATGGGCCCCACAATGATCAGGATTTCATGGACGTGCTGTTGTCGATCCTGGAGAGTGCCCATGTCCCTAGCTATGATACTGATACCATTATTAAGGCCACAGTACTGGTAAGTTTACGGTGTGGATTTATTTGTGGGGGCCGACTCGATCTGCATATGATCATGGTGGCCTGATGGGATGATCCTATCCATTCAAACAAGGGCTTGATCAGAAATGGATGTTCAGACCATTCTTGTAACGTCCATTCTGCATGTCCTTATTTTCGAACGCAGATTGCGTCCAACCCCCGGCCCGTCTCCTGCTGGGAACGAGCAGGATCTTCGATGGCCACCATGATGTATGTGCCTGTGTATCAAGCATCACACCATACCAGAGTATTAATTAACTCCCACTGATTCACTTGATTGAACTAGTATTGTCATTCTCTGCAGATGATTATTGAAGCTGGATCGGAGTCCATGAGCTCTGCACTGATATGGACCCTCTCTGTACTAATGAACAACCGCCACGTGTTAGTAAAGGCCCAAGAAGAGGTGGACCGCCACGTCGGCAGGGACCGACACGTGGACGACTCAGATGTCAAGAACCTGGTCTACCTCAATGCCATCATCAAGGAAACGCTGCGCCTGTACCCGCCATCGCCGCTCGGTGTCCCGCACGAGGCCATGCAAGATTGCTACATTGGTGGATACCATATCCCCAAGGGCACACGTGTGATGGTCAATATGTGGAGGCTGCACCGGGACCCACACGTGTGGTCGGACCCACACGAGTTCCAGCCAGAGAGATTTCTCACCGATCACATGGACACGGACTTCAGGGGCCAGCATTTCGAGTTTATGCCGTTCGGATACGGCCGTCGATCTTGCCCAGGAATGCCACTCGCACTCCCGACCGTTCACTTGACACTCGCTCGTCTCATCCATTGCTTTGAGTGGGCCACAACAGATGGTGGGCCTGTGGATATGACGGAGACGTTACAGACTACTCTCACCAGATCAGAACCGTTGGAGCTCGTATTCACCCCCCGACTCTCTCCTGAGCTCTACAAGCACTAGAGAGAGAAGTGCCATGTGCGTGTGTTCAAGATCTAAGCTATCCATCTAGTGAATCTTACCGTGCAGATTTTCTATTCGAAAATCAAGCCGATCCGACCATCAGATCGGTTGTGATGTTTGAAACAAATGATTGGATTGGCCAAGTTTTGTTTCCGATATTGTGGCCCAATTTTTGAGCGGACTGGATTGATTTTCCGTAATGATATCTAATTGGTGGGACCTAGCTAATGGATGGCTTGGATCTAGCACATGTATTGGCCTAGAAAAACTGTAGTTGTTTGTATTATTCATTCATTTATTTTTCATTTTCATTGTTTGCATTGCATGTATATATTACTAAAGAATTGTAATGAATAATGATTGAAGAGAATTCACGTTGGATATTAATGAGAAATAAGAACTTAGATTGTTTAATTTTTAACAATAAGGACCACTTTTTCTGATCCAGACCGTTGATACGTTTGAACCCACCATGGTTTTATAATAGGCCAAAATTTTCCAGAATGTGTGATCCTGTACATCCCATCTAAGGGTGTTATTTAGGACCGTTGTTTTGTTCTCCTCTAACCACCGGTTAGAATTGTTTGATATCCTATTTTTGTTTTCAAACAGTATTTATACACTGCGAGGTTCAGATCATAAGGACTGGATCTCTTGATGGTGGACCCTACATGTACAAACCAGTGGTAGATGTCTGTTATTGCACCCAGAGCTTTTGGACTCGGAGGAGATGGTCACATCATCCATCTGGATTATCTAGTACATGTGACCCACATTTCATGTGTGGACGTTAGTGTAAGGTTGTGGCCCTGTTAATGAATGGCTATGATCATTTGAATGGCACAAACTTCGGTCAGTGGCCTAAATCATCCCAAACCTACCTAATCATTATACACGTGCCTCAATATAAATTTCATGGAAGGACTCTGCCAATTGACATTTATAGCTTTGACTCGGTGATTATTTAGCACGTGCTAAGTTCAACACTGTTGAAATTCAACGGTTGATCCTCAGCCACTTCGGATTCCGGTATTATTGTAAGAACAGGACATGGTCCGCCGAGGCAGAACTAAGTGTTGGTGCGTGCCCGCAGCTGGAATATGATTATACACGTGAGCATTGACTCCCATGCATATTGAGCGGGAAGCGGATTGGCTGGTGTACCACACGACACCCATCGTTATATCCAAACCGACCGTCCATTTAAATGCAGTGTAATAATGTGGGCCAATTAAATTGCATTTAAATGCAGTGTAATAATGTGGTCAAATTAAACTGCAACAAGTATTATTTGCTGCTTGTAACAAGTAAAGGATTGGGATTCCTCAAACCTAATTCTTTATAATCTAGTGCGCCGAAATAGTGTTGGGAAGCGCGGAAGATGAGCCTTCAAGATCTGACGGTCTACACGAGTTTTGGAACCCTTACAAAGCAGAATATTGACGCTTTAACGGTTTGCCTATCTACTATTGGAGCAGATGGATCTATTCACACCTCTGATCCTATGGTATAAGTGGCCCCGGATTGCGATTTATGGATTAGATTGTCCCAAGGTCTAGCCAAAATGGACAGACTACTGTGCACACTATATTTCTCTCCGTATACTCTTGGTATTTCTTATGATGCTCATAACGAGAGAGAGTATCATCCATTTTATAGGAAGGCATGAGAGTTTGGATGAGACCATATCATCTGATCTTATCCTTATCTCCTATCATAAATCAAATTCAAAATTGAATTTGAAATATAACAGAAAAGGAAAAGGCCGTAAGAAGTCTAAACTTATGGGACCCACCCACTAGTGATTGCTCACCAGTGGGCCCCACCGGCTTAGGTCCAACATCTCCCACTCAATCACATTGTGGGATAGGCACAAAAATTTGTCCATCTAACTCACTTAATAACAATTAAAAACCAAACATCGTGATCAAAAGAATTAGAGGCGTGGGACCAGCTAGATCACCATAATCTTCTCACAGGTGCTTAAGTACTAAGTAACCACTTAACTAGTACTCAATAACCCAAGCTTTGCAATGCCTATCCTAGTCCGCATGACCACACCGGATGGAGTTAACTCCCTTTCTGGAGTACTCGGCCAATATACCCACTTATCCAACTTATCGAGTTATTCTGAAAACTTGATTTTTCCCAAACTTCGACTAAAACCAATTTTAAAGCAATACTATATATGCTTTTTAAGAAAAATATTGTTTACAAAAGTCTAAGAAAAACAACTCGATACTGCCGGCGGATAAGTCTTTAAGTGCGTATTTATAGTTCTAGAAATTTGGTATAGCTGTCACAGGATCCTCCCCACGCATATGTATAATTTGGAATCAATCAAGCTGCTTTCCTAGCGTAACTGAGTCTGGCCAATCAAGGACATTTCGTCATTGTACATTAAAGTAGTGACACTCAATCTCATCCTCATATACACAAGAGGAGGGTAGCTAAGGATACAAAGAGTCACCTACGGGACTGGCTACTCACATGTTGCAATGATTAGATCAAATCAAAGCGATCTTTAGGTAAAAGATCCCAACACGTGGCTAGAATCGACGTCGTAAAATAGACTATACTAGGTGTATGTCGAGTCCATAATACGCAAGTTATTCTACATGAGGTACGACTCATCTCATAACCTCATAACCTAACTTTAAATTCAGGCCATAACATTGATCGCATGAAAAAAGAATAGTGCGATTATGCTATTCAATTTTATCAGTCTCATCTTCAATCTTAAAAGATTGTAGGCAGATGCAACTCACTCATATCCTCATCCTTTATTATTCAAAATAAAGAGAAGTTCATACCTCAATATATAAACATGGCCCCAAATGTACATCTCTTGTACATTCAAGGTTGGTCAACCCGTGCGAGTGGGTGACCGGCCTGTTGACAAAAAATAGAAATCCTACATAATCTCAAGGTAAATGCTAATGATCTTCTTACCTTTATATTAGTGTTCAACAGTTCAATACTGAATAAATAGAATGTGTTATTCATTAATGAAAGATCAAAAGTACTACAAAATAAGTGCATCACTCAAGCTTTCATCAATCTCATCTGCCCGACGTGAACCTGAAATAGATCTTTAACTATAGGTTTCGTCATGGGATCAGCCATCATTTCCTTGATAGGAATGTAGCTGAGGGCGACCTTCTTATCTCTCACTTGATCACAAACGTAATGATATTTGATCTCAATGTGCTTAGATTTCTGGTGGTGTTTAAGATCCTTTGTCAAGTCAATGGCAGAAGTATTGTCTATCTTCAGTGATATAGGCTAACGAACACTCGGTACAACACCCAGACTTAATAAAAATCTGCAAACCCATACACTCTCCTGAACTGCAGCACAACATGCAATGTACTTGGCCTCCATAGATGAAAGAGCTGTGGATGTCTGTTTCTTACTCGACCATGAGCTAGCTCCTCCTCCGAGTAAGAATACATATCATGAAGTAGACTTTCCCTCGTCGGCGTCATTATCCCAAGCAGCATCAGAATATCCTTTAAGTTCGAGGCTTGTGCCTTCATAATACAACATTAGATCTTTTGTTCCTCTGAGATAGCGGAATATACGTTTGACGGCTTGCCAATGAGACTGTCCCTGGTTACTTTGATAACGGCTGACTATGCCAACTGTATAGCTAATATCTGGTCTGGTGCAAATCATAGCATACATTAAACTCCCTACTGCACTTGCATAAGGTACTGAGGACATAGTCAATTTATCAGCTTCAGTCTAGGGGCACGATTTCCTGTCTAGCTTGGTAGCTTTATCTATAGGGGTTTCAACAGCTTTTGAATCTTTCATCATGAACCGCTCTAAGATCTTTTGTATATAGGTTGCTTGAGACAAGCTTAAAAATTTCTTAAGGCGATCCCTGATGATTTTTATCCCAAAAATAAAGTTAGCTTCACCGAGGCCTTTCATCTCAAAGTTCGAGAATAGCCAATCTTTAGTCAATATCAACAATTGCATGACATTACCAGTTAACAGGATATCGTATACATATAGAGATAGTATTAGAAAAGATCTTTCAGATCGTTTCATGTATATATAATGATCTTCTTCACTCAACGTGAATCCAAAAGTGGTGATGGCCAAGTGGACCTCATGTACCACTGTCTTGAAGATTGCTTCAGCCCATAGATAGATTTCAACAACTTGCAGACTTTCTTTGGATGCTTTTTGTCCCCATAACTCATGGGCTGTTGCATATATATTTCTTCATCCAAGTCACCATTTAAGAATGCGGTCTTTACACCCATCTGATATAAATCTAAGTTTAAACTTGCGACAATGGACAAGATTATGCGGTTGAGGAGAACTTTGCAACAGGTGAAAAAGTTTTCTCGTAATCATGCTTTCTTTTTCTGTAAAACCTTTAGCAACTAATCGTGCTTTATACTTGTCCACTGTACCGTCTGTCTTTCTTTTGATCTTTAGTACCTATTTATTACCCATCGCTTTGTGATTGGAAGGCAGATCAACAAGTTCCCAAACTTTATTTTTCTCCATGGAAGCAATCTCTTCGTCCATAGCATTCACCCAATCGGCCGAGTTAGAAGATAATAATGCATCTTGATACGAATTAGATTCATCATCATCAACCGCAATGCAAGAGAATGTTTGCCCCTCAATATCGAAATATCTTCGTGGAATCAATCATCTTTCGCTTCAATGTAACTCATGAGCCTGCTGAGATGTCCTCCCACTGTCCTGACGAACTATAAAAGCATCATCATCTTAAGGATCAGAACTCCCACTCTCGTGAGATACATCGGGTATTTTAAAAAGTTCTTGGGGCCTTTTGCTTCATTCAGCTATGGTATCTATCTTCAACGAAGGTCACGTCTCGAAATTTTATCTCAATCCATCGTTCATGGTCCTCATAAACTAGAACGTATCCCTTTGAATGCATAGGATACCTTATGAACACGCATTCAATGATTTTACTATCAAGTTTACCTCTATACGGAGTACGTAGCAAAACATATTCCAAAGATCCCCAAAGGCGTAGGTTGGCTAGAGAAGGAGTCCTCCCAGACCATATCTCATATGAGGTCTTAGGAATGGATTTGGATGGGACTCTATTAAGGACATAGACAGCTGTTAACAGTGCATCTCCCCAGAATATGGTAGAGAGATTGGCTTGTGCCATCATCGATCTAACCATGTCCAATAGTGTCCTATTCTTTCTCTCTACAACACCATTTTGTTATGGAGTGTAAGCCATTGTGTACTGCCGAATAATTCCATCGTTTTCACAGTATGACTTAAACATTTCAGATGTATACTCGACACCTCTATCAGATCGAAGGATTTTAATCTTTTTCTCAAGCTGATTTTCTACTTCAGCTTTATATTTAAGAAAATAATCAAAAGCCTCAGATTTGTGTGAGATGAGATACACATATCCATAGCGTGAGTAATCGTCAATGAAAATGACATCCATCTTTGGCATATATATTAAAGGGTCCACAGATATCTAAATGGATTATCTTTAGTGTGCCCTTGGACCTAGCCGCTTTGGGAAATGGTTTCTTCGAAGTCTTCTCAGATACACAATGTTCACAAAATGGCAAATCAACTTTGGATAAAGAGTCTAATAGATCAGAGCATACTAGTCTTGTCATACGATCTTTTCCAATGTGATATAACCTCACGTGTCATTTTTAAGATTCAGATACTACAGTTTCATTCGACATAACAGATAAAGCAAGAGGGGCATTATCACAATCTACGTCCAGAATAAATAAATCTAAAATTAAATTTTTCCATACAAAGATGAGGTTATTCAGTCTCAAAGAAACTCTTGTCCCAGAAAATCGAATATTAAAACCATCAAATAATAACCTAGAAACAGAAATTAAATTCCAACGCATCATCGGTGCATGAAGAGTATCATGGAGGATTATTGTTCACCCTATACGCGTACGGAGATGGAAAACGCCAACCCCTAGTACATCTTCAACAGCGTTATTGCCCATGTACAGCTTATAACTTCCCTTGGCTACAAGCTGAAATTCCTCCATTCCTCGACGACTCTGTGTCACGTGCTTTGTTGCGCCTGAATCCAAAATCCCCTCGTTAGATATAATATCAACGGAAAAGATTTCAGAACAAACGCCTACATACAAAATATCTAGTGACTTCGGAATTACCATCTTTTTTATGGGCACACTACCGAACATAATGGCCAGAATTTTCATAAACAAAACAGACTATATTTGTCTTTTTCTGCTTCTTCTTTCCATTCTCATTCTTGAGATTTGGAGGAGATGTTGTGGACTTCTGTTCTTAGTTATTCTTTTTCGCCTTCTTACGAGCTTTGAATCGTTTCTTATTAGCTTTTCACTTATGGGTCTCTACTACAAAGGCCTTTGCCGAACCTGGCTAAATTGCATTCATTTCAACTTCACGTACTAAGTGGCCACAAAAGTCTCTGAACGTAGTGATGCAATCAGTATGATTTAGAATTTTTTTTATTTGGGCCCAAGATTCAGACAAGAACGGTGCATGGCTATAATCTTTTAATTTTCAGTCAATTTACACCCAATATTCTTAAGAGCACCTATCATTTGTTCCATCTTACGGATATGATCTTTGATGGGGCAGCCGACAGGCATCTTATACCCCTGAAATTCTAATTCCATTACCTGAACTCTCGCATTTGACTTTTACGCATAGGCATTTGTCAGTGCTTCTCAGATTCCCTTAGCAGTTTCATGCACTTCATACGTAGGTATGAGTTCTTTGTGCATAGTGTTAAAAATGACATTTCGAGCTGAACGATTCTATTTTCACCACTTATTGTAACGAGTCATCATAACCTTATGTTCTTGTAAATTTTTGTTTTCAGCCAATATGAGTTCCTCTTGAACTTCATCGAGTGTGTGCGATATGTCGTCCTCGTCCAGAAGGCATCGCACCGCGCGGGACCAGTCTTCGTAGTTGTTGCCGTTGAAATGTTGTCCTTTCAACTTTCAGCGATTAACACTTTGGTGGTCATCTCTACATTACATAAGTATCACTACTTAGCTATGATCTAAGGTATTAACTCTAATTATCAGCATTTCTACGTATTATACAAATTTTCAAAGAATAAAAGTAGTTAACACATCTTAATGAGATCTGAAAGTCTACATACCCGAATGGGCGGTGTAGAACAATCAAGTTCTCTGTTTAGGATGAAATTTATGCTTTTATGAAATTATAATTGTATAACGTACAACCTTCCATTACTTGGTTGCATGCATCATTTGGTGGAGGAGAATAAACTCTCACTCAGGTTATGTACAACCTTTATTTTTAGGGAGAATTCTAGTACTAAGTTTTTCTTTATTCCAATGAAAAAATGGCTAAGATCTGATCACATTAGGCCTAATTATATCACACATTTAAACATCATCATCATAAAAAAATAGAAAGTGCTTAAATATGAAGAGAGTTTAATCTTCACTGATGATCATTTCCATTAGAGATGGATCTGATCGTCATCGTTAATGATCATTGTTGATGATGGATCCTTTTATCAACATTGATCATCATGGTTAATGATCATTTTGATTACTAATAATCTCTTGATCAACAGTGAAGAAAAAGTTATAAAGGAAACAACATTTATATGCATATAAATGTACATGTCAAAAAAAATATATACATATTACTTGCAAGAAAGCTGTAGGGTTTTGGGTTACTCCAAGTGGGCAACTGGAACATAGTTCAGTGATCTAACAGTTGATATTATGGGCCCTCCTTTTATGTCTCATATAACAATAATCAAGTTGATGTGATATTAATAGGATTATTCAATGTGGGAAATATTTATTTTAGGGGCAATCCATAATGAGATTAACAATCTCAACGGTTTAAATCATTGAAAAATGGGCCCACTTGGTCAAAACTGAAAATCTGAGGAGTATGCCAAATTGCCAATTCATGGGCCCATCATATCACAAGCATACATGCATTCATTACACACAGTACTTCACTTGTGCATCATTATGTATTTATCATATGTGCATCTTCATTACCAGATGAGTGGCCCTTATCCCATGTACATGTGCCACATTGCTACAGGCGACATGGAAATCAGATTGCATACTTAGTAAACTCCTTTGAGCCAACCTCAAAAGTTTGTGGTTTATCCATGTCGTACATCCGTGTGGCCCACTTGATAATTATATTTGTCATAAATTCAAGCTCACCAGATGGATGGACAGTTTGGATACAACACATACCTCTTGATAAGACCTATATGTGTTGCTGATGTCCTAGCTCTCCATATGGATGGACGGTTTGGATACAACACATACCTCACCATCAGCGCACATGAATTGCTGACGTCAATTTAAAAGCTATATAGCTATGCGTTGAGAACACTTCTCATAGCACATGGATACAACACATGAATATCTCATACCATGAACATCTTATATGCATTGAGAAGACTTCTTATATCACATGGATACAACACATGAATATCTCATACCATGAACATCTTATATGCGTTGAGAAGACTTCTTATAGCACATGGATACAACACATGAATTGCTGACGCACATGGATACAACACACACTACAAGAAATATTGTTTTTACCGACGAAACTTTTACCTACGAAAATAATTTTCATAGGTAAAGATGACTTTTACCGATGAAAATTTTTTTCATAGGTAAAAGTAAACTTTTACCACAAAAGTCATCCTTACCTACGAAAATTTTCGGAGGTGAAGGCTGTTTTCAATTTTCTAATCTACAAAAAATCAAAAAGTTTACTTACCTTTACTTAGGAAATAGGTATGAGACTTTTACCTACGAAACTTTTCGTAGGTAAAAATATAATTTTTCATTTCAAGCTTTACCTACGACTAATTTCATAGGTAAAAAACGTGTATGGGACTATCACTTACAAAATAGTTCGTAGGTAAAAATATAATATTTAACTTAAATTTCAAACGTAGTTGAGACATTTACCTACGAAATGGTTCGTAGGTAAAAAAATATAATATTTAACTTGAACCTCAAACATAGATGAGACTTTCCCTATGAAATGTTTTGGTAGGTAACTTTTACCTACCGAAAGGTTTCGTAGGTAAAAATATAATTTTTCAATTTTTACCTATGAATAGTATAAAAATATTCGCAGGTATATGTTTTGTAAATACTTTGTAAAAGTTTTAGTTACGAAAATGTTCGTACGTAAAAGTTTTCTAAAGCATTTTTACCTATGGATAATATCTTGCAATGCTTTTTACCTACGAAAATCTTGGTAGGTAAAAGTTGGAGAAGACTTATAAATATTTTTACCTACGAAAATATTTGTAGGGAAAACGTTTTGTCAATATTTATAGCAATATTTTTACCTACGAAATTATTCGTAGGGAAAAAGCTTTGTCAATATTTTTACTTACGAAAATTAGCGTTGGTAGAAGGATTTGCCAACGAAAAAATTCGTCGGCAAAAGTATACCTTTGTGTTGGTAAAAGTTTTTCGTTTAGCAGCGAATTTGCCGACAAAAATTTTCATCGGTAAAAGTTTTTGCCTACGAGAAAATGGCTTTTAGCAACGAAAATTTTCGTCGGTAAAAGGGACTTTTCTTGTAGTACATGAACATCTTATACCATATTCATACACATATGATGTACATCAGCCAACCTGCTCCCCACGTATGCAGCAACTATGGCATGCTATACACCAGCCAATTTGATCCCACATGTACAACAACTATGGCAAAATGTACACTAGCCAATTTGATCTCCACGTGTACAGCAGCTATGGCATGATGTACATCATCCAATCTGACCCCCACATGTACAGCAGCTATGTGTGATGAGATACAGATGAGATGAGCACAGATCATGACATACGTAACTAGCAGCTATACAGATGAAATACGTCACCAGGTTTTATAAGTGGGTTCCACCGTTAATCTAAACAGGGATGCTTTTGGCTCTCTGTGAATTCCTTTGAATCGTCCATTTTGTACACATGGTAGCCGTATGGTGACGGGTTTAATCTAGCATCCATGTTGTTATAGGGAATAGTCTAATCATCAATGGGATTAAACTGATTAACGGTCGTTGAACACTTTTTACTGTGGTGTGGTCTACCAGATGAGTGGATCTGCCTCATTTTTAACTCCATATCATGACATGATACCAAGAAAATTAAGATTGGAGTGGATCCTCGAGAAGGCATCATGAGTAGACCCCACCTATCCAACCCAAATTCAACCGAATCTTTCCACGGACAACTAGGAATATGTTGTTACGTTAATGGGTTTTATCCCATTTCTTCTGTTCCAAATGTGGGTCGTCTACTTCATAGATCCACCTAAAATTCGGGCCCATGGCCTAACATTATTCTGCAAAAATAATGAAGGGAGTGGATTTATCAATAGCTTATCATGGTGGATCCCACCTTGATCTTCTCAATCGAACCGCTTTCACACATTGTAACAACGCAGGATTTTCTCACTCTCTGGAGAAGTTCCACTGAAATTCTCTCATCCAAAGAGAACCTGACTCCAACATAAGTCCTTGGGAATGTTTGTAGAGTTTATGAGAACATGGGGGGCCATGATGTAGTCGGTAAGTCCAATGCATGAATACAATGTAAATACACAGAATGCATATACTTTTAAGCACCACTGAGATAGATCTTAAATTTCAATTTTACATGTGCACATACTTATTCGATACCATTCGAAAGCCATGGATTTTAATCCAAAAAGAAAGGATGGGCCACTTACCTTTTTAGATGACAATAATCGGAGATCTGCTGTTGATTGCTCTTATACCATTGTTGGGAAGCACGGAAGATGAGCCCTCAAGATCTGACAGTCTGTACGAGTTTTGGAACCCTTACAAAGCAGAAGATTGACACTCCAACGGTCCGCCTATCTACTACTGGAGCAGATGGATCTATTCACACCTTTGATCCTATGGTATAAGTGGCCCCCAATTGCGATCTATAGATTTGATCGTCCCAAGGTCAAGCCAAAATGGACAGATTACTGTGCACACTATATCTCTTTCCGTATACTCTCGATATTTCTTATGATGCTCATCACGAGAGAGTATCATCCATTTTATAGGAAGGCATGAGAGTTTAGATGAGACCATATCATCCGATCTCATCCCTATCTCCTATCATAAATCAAAATCAAAGTTGAATTTGAAATATAACAGAAAAGAAAAAGGCCGGAAGAAGTCTAAACTTATGGGACCCACCCACTAGTGATTGCTCACCAGTGGGCCCCACCGGCCTAGGTCCAACAAATAGTTCACTTATGACTGAATCTCTTGAATATCGGCATGACTACTCACTTACCAATTATACAAAATTAAACAAATTATGAAGAAAAGAATTCCCCCAAAAAAAAGCATTACTTATGATTAATTGTGTTATTTGCTTTCATACCATTTCAACAATAAATGAATATAATTAAAATGATAAATTAGGTCGAAGTCGATTCACTAAGTGAGAGAGTTTTAATAATACTCAATTGGTAGAGAAAAATAAAAAAGGAAAAAAGAATAACTAACACAATATGTTCATTACTGAAAATGATTATTTGTTCGTGATAAGAATGTCAAATGGTCACAAGAGTTGAATAACTTACTTAATACCTAGATAGTTGTTGGGAAAAACAATCCATTCCTTGCGAGTGGAGCTTCGTAATGCGGACATTCGTAGTTTGTGGGATGGTGGGTGTTCATTCATTCCTTAGTTGGCTTAGCAGTTGGATGGTCATTGTGGCAATTATTTGTTAATTATGTAAGATTGAGTTCTATTGTAATTGGGGTTGATCTTTGATGGTCCGTTCATTGTATGATGGGGTTTCATCGTGAGATGGTCACTGGGCAACAACAGTTTGTTCATTATTCCATACGATCGAGCTTTGTGGGTAAGTTGGTCATCATTTGGATCATTGACCATTGAACACTTAGCTATGATACTTCATGGTGAGAATGTCGTTAGGGTGACTTGTTCATCACTTTGAGTTCTCGCTTTGTGGCAAGATAATTGGATACGATTATTGTTGTGTCGATTGGATCCTCACTTGATAGGTAAGGTTGTCCTGGAATGATCACTCACTTGTTGCTTGACTGGGATTCTTGGTCAGGCAACCTTAATTAAACAACTATTTATCCATAACTTAGTCAAAATTTGTTGGGAAATGGTCGAGTGGTATCACTAGGTATTTATAGGGTTAATGATGTAGTCATGGGCATATCGTGCCTACTATAACTTATTCTAATATATTTAATCTGGATTGGTTTTGCAACATGGTGTTGGCTTTAGCAATAGATGAGTTAGATTTAAAATAATAATAATAATGTGTCCATAGTAGACGAAGGATAAGCAATGTAGATTTGGAAAGTAACATTGCATTGTATTGGAGTGGCATCTGGCCCGAGCTCTTCATTCTCTACTGAGTTTATAGATTGTTAAGTGGTTTGCTAGATACACGTATTGGAATCTCTTGATTGATTGGTTAGTTAGCAAACGTGACCGATTATGCTACTCGAGGTGAGTTTACATGATTTTCTCCCAATGAGAGTCAGTCATTAGGCAAGCGTGGCTGATCGGGTTTCTAATTTTTCGTGATTTGTGGTAATTGGTTTGCCTTCAGATGTGTTTGCTTCATCATGCCGTGCTATATGCCCATGGTGCTCATCTCTTTAGCTAATCGTCCATATTGGAGCTCCTTGCTTATGGTTATACACATATGCATAGCTAACAATCTTTCACCATGTGTTGTGAGAAGCATCATTGTTAGTTAAAATAGAAGTCATGACTTCATTTATATGCCACTATAGAATGTATGACTTCTCTTGTATTGTCATGTGTCATACTGTTACTTTTCTTTAGGCACATTGATACATGTCTTGCCATAGCACGTTCATTGCATTTCACAGTCTCTTCTTGTTGATTGTATTGGTAATGAAGATCTCGTCTTAATCCTTTATACAGTGGTGCTACCATGTGTTGGCTTACTAGCCGCTAGATTTGGTACAGTCAAATTAGATGTAAACACTTTGATACTCTAGAAAAGTGTGATGAATGATATGTACTTAGAAAATTGCCAGAAAGTGTATTAGTTGGCATGAAAAAAAAAAAAAAAACAGTTCAAATTATGAATAATGATTTAGATGTTTTATGAACCAAAAATACCATTTCTTCAATTTTTATTTATCTAATTGTTTAACATTTAAAGGCAGTTTGGATTGTATAAAGTTGTTTTATATGATCTGCTTTTACCTCAAATAGCTTATCTTAGTTTTTTCTTATTTAGCAGATAAGTATATTTGCTAATATACTTATCCCTTAAGTATGTGCAAAAGTATATGTTTGGTTTCCAATATCACATAAGTACTCATCCTTAAAGTTTTTCTAATCCACCCTTACATCCACCATCCATTATGTGGGCCTAACCTTTGATGTGGACTGTTTTTTATGTCGGGCCCACCTTGGCCCTCTTTTCAATGTGAATCGTCCTTTGTATGGGTCCTACCTTTGATGTGGACCATCCACTCTACGATACCCAACTTCGTGTGGGCTGCCCATCACTCGGCACCCACCTTGGATGTGGATCATTCATCATGCGGGCCAACTTTAAGGTGGGCCATTCATCATACATGACCCAACTTCGAAGTGAGCTGTCCATTAAGGGCCCCGCTTAGATGGGTCATTCTTAATCATCATTAGGGGCCAACCTTTGATTTGAAATGTCCTCACGTGAGGTCTACCTGATAAGGATCATCTATCATGTAGAGCCCACTATCAATGTTGTTGTCCATCGCGTGGAACCCGACTTTAATATCCATCACCCGTCATATGAGCCGTCCATCACATAGGGCTCACCTTGGATGTGGCCCATTCATCATTGGTTCCTTTGATGTGGTCCATCCATCATGTGGGGCCCATTTTAATGTGGGTCTTCCATCATGTGGGGCCCACTATCAAAATAAACTGCCCAACATGTGGGGCCCACCTTCATTGTCCACCCCATCATGTGAAGCCCACCTTTGATATGGATTGTCCATTGCATGGGTCCCACCTTCAATGTGGGTTGCCCATCATGCGGGGCCCACCATAAATATGGGCCATTCATCATTTGGAGCTGACCAATGATATGGACCATCCATTATGTAGGGCTCACCTTGATGTGGGTCATCCATCATGTGGGGCCCACCTTCAATGTTATTGTCTATCATGTGGGGCTACTTTCAATTTCCTTTGTGCCTCATGTGGAGCCCACCTTTGATGTAGAGTTTCCATTGTGTGGGCCCCACCTTCGATGTGGGTCGTCTATCATGCAAGCCGTTTTGGATGCAGGTCATTCATCATTAGGAGCCAACCTTTGAAGTAGTCAATCCATTATGTGGGCTCACCTTGATGTGGATCATCCATAATGTGGGGCCCATCTTTGATGTGGACCGTCCACATGTGGGCTCCACCTTTAATGTTGTCCATCCATAGTGTGAGACCTCGTTTGATATGGACCGTCCATCAGATGGAGAGAGGGAAATAAGTAGAAAAGTTTAAAGTTTTAATTATATATTGGACAATTAAAAATGAAATGTATCCATTGATCTTGTTTCAACAAACAATTGTGCCCTAATTAGAGGTCAAGAATGGATGATTGAGTTCAAATGATTCTTTGACAGTAATTTAGGGATATTGGATTCCATTATTTAGTATGTTGAATTTGGGGTACATATTTCATGTATACCATCTGCAAGGATCTGAGCAACGTGAAAAGAGTTTAGAATAATATTAGGAGAACAACTTGGTGTAGTCAAATAGAACACTTGCCATTTGATACAAGTCATTACGTTCACCCCTGCGTCGCTAATCCAGCCGCATGTGTGAAACAACCTTCATCAGATTCATCTCATCCATCAAGTGCCTTGTCTCTTGTTCTCCCTGGGAAGAGTTGGGATGGAAAACCACACATTAGTTGAGTATGGGCCCACCGTAGTTTATATATGCCATCCAAACCATTCATCTGACACAAGTATTGCCATAAGATACTCCGGTCTCTAGGCTTTGGACATGGGCCATCTTCCAATAATCAAACCTGTTTATACAGTGAATCTTATTTTCTACGGCGGATATCTAACAAGGCACATGGGCCATCAAGTGCCTTGTCTCTTGTTCTCCCTGGGAAGAGTTAGGATGGAAAACCACACATTAGTTGAGTGTGGGCCCACTGTAGTTTCTATATGCCATCCAAACCATTCATCTGACACAAGTATTGCAATAAGGTACTCCGGTCTTTAGGCTTTGGATATGGTCCATCTTCCAATTATCAAAGCCGTTTATACAGTGAATCTTATTTTCTACGGCGGGCAATTAGCTAACAAATTGCTTATTTTGTTTTAATATGGATGGTGACCGTGACTTCTGTATAATCTACGGTTTGAAATATTCAATCTAATATTTTTATTTTCTTGGCATCTCCCATCCAAGAGGATCCCTGTTACATGAACGGTTTGGATCATTGAAACATTCCAAATCTAACGGCTAATATCTCAACGTAACGTATCCAATCTTTATACGTTTGGGTTGTACTTCTGTAAAACTCAACATCACGATCCACGATAAAGACAAAGGGAGTTGACGCAACTGTAGTATGGCAGCCATGCACGTGATCGAAACTTGGTCTCTGTTTAATTCAAAGTAGACCGTCCAAATCGTGGGACGACCCACTATAAATGTTAGATTGATGGGCCATTATATATATTGATGGACACTTTTATTGACTTTGGAACGCTACTTATTTTTTCATTTATCCACAAATGGCCAGTTATAAAATCTCAGGTCATGACCATCTAAAGTGGGGCCCGGCGATATCAACGGTTTGAATTGAGTTGTAATGAGTGTTTATTCTCATGGTCACCATTTCTCGTGAGAATCAATTAGAGCAAAATACATGTGATTTGTATGAATTTACATAGTTTTTTTGAAGATTTGTAGAAATGTACAAAGAGAATTTCTTGATAACATAGTTAGAATGCAACGAGTGATGTCCATGGCAAAGGAATGGCCATGGCTACAAGCTAAGTGACAATAAAGTTTCAAGAAGGTCATGTTGAACAATTTTAACAACCATCTAAATGTAAAAATGATATATATGGCAGGATTTATAAAGTTATAAATAGTAAAAGAATTCTTATTCAACAAGAAGAATTTGTCTCGTACAAACCCAATTAAAACTAAACATTATCTTTTAGTTATCAGTCTTTTATATTCCATGTTATAATCCTTTATTTTTCACATATTATTTATATTTCATAGTGTAACCTGTAGTATTAATCAAGTAGCTGGTAATTTGAGTCTACACTCTCGCATGCTAAATTCATTTCTACATCAAGAGATCTCGCATGCTGGATTCAATTTTGTATAAGGTGAAGTTTTTTGCCATTGTTTTTCATAACCGACTATAATAATCTTTTTCTTATCTTACTTTATATATACTAAAAAAATTATACGGAAGTCAAAGTTGTAACTCATCGTACCTTTTTAATATCACCTAATCTTGTTTACACATTTAACGAGTGACTGAATAGATGGCCAACTCACCATATCTCAGTCATACAATAAGGAATTGCCTATTTTGTCACCTGAAGTGTTTGAATTGAGCCGCAATTTCAATTTTGATATGACATGTCCTTGTACATGCAACTGAAAATACGGCAGCAACATACACGCTGCATGAGTTCTGTACGTAGTCGCATGCATATAAACCATCAGCCTCTCGCAGTATAGACGTTAATCTCTTATTATGGGTTCTAAATGTTAAAAGAGACTGGGCCCAATCTTTCCCAAGTGGAGTGGGCCTCTAGCCTACCACAATGTACGCCGTTCATCTCAAAAGGTCTCTCAAAAGATGGGGATTAGATATGACGTAGTTCATACTAAGGAGAGCTAGGAGCGTCCTGCCTGGACTTCTGCTTTGGGTCATCTTTCTATGAAGGGGACATACAATCAATCACATTTATGCCTTGCGGCTATCTACGGCGTGGCCAGCTAGATGAACGGTTTGGATCATCTAACAACGTCGTGGGGGCAGAAGTAGGCCCCAGATCCTCTACAACAATACAGAACCTAAGCTCTGTGGTGTCCCCGGTTCTGTTTGTAAACATTCACTCCATTCACCAGGTGGGCCCCTCAATGTTATGTTAGTGAGGCCAAAAATCAGCCAAATCCATAATTCAACTCAAGTGGGCCACACCACGAACGGTGACGATGAGATGCCAACTATAGGCTTGTTTGTGGGCCCGCCATGGTGTTTTATTCTGTCCAAACCGTTTATACTTCATCCTAATCCGGAACTTGTGCGGCACACCGCATGATTTTACATTATTTTCGTTGTTGTGGCTCAAATAATTTGGGATTTGGCTTATTTTTGGGATGTACGGTTATAACGAGGTTTCAAACCTGATGGACTGAATGGATATCACATGAACACACAAAATTATGAGCCCGACAGCATGCTGCCCACTGGTGTGAGCTGTATATGAGCCGAACAGAGTTGAGCTTGGCACAGCTCGGCTAGTAACTAACCCCATCTCGAACTCAGCTCGGTTTGGTCCTTGTGTTTGACTGGCTAGCTTGGCTTGGTTCGGTGAGCAACTCGAGCCAATTTGAACTAAGTTCAGGCTTATGCATGCGACATTTTCTCAAACAAATAGAGTGCACGTTCAATTTTTCACAAAATGCAAAACAATAGCATCAATATACAGGTATTTCTACAAACATAATGCAAGAAACATCAAAATCATGATTTGAGGGCAATTTTATAATTTGAAGTGTTTTTTTTTTTTTTTTGTATAGATTTATTTCATATCCACTCCTTCTACACCATTAGCTGATTTCGCCGAAAATATATACACGCAAAATAACACTTTATTGAGTTATTTCATCAAATGCTTCGCGAGAAACATGAATATCAAAATAACCGAGCTGCCGAGCTAATTCGATCCAGTCGATCCAAGTCGAGTGGAGCTCAGGCAAGCACAAATTTTGAGCTCAAAAAATCAGATCAACTTGACTTGAACTCAATTTAAAACTAACTGAGCTTTATAGAGCCGAGTCGAGCGAGCTAACCGAGCTAATTCGGTTCGTATGTAGCTCTACCGGGGTCAAGCGCACCAAGCGCAGTGCGCATTTTAGCAAAGCATGCCAATCACCAACCAAAGTGATCAATACAACCACGGCGGTTTGGTAGCCGGCTGTCCACCACAATAAGTGGTCGTGCTTTGTCTCCACGTGCAAGAACAGTCGCTCGGCCCCACCACCGATAAGCCTATTGTTTGAAAATCGTGACAATCCTAACCGTTTAACTGGCAGCCTACAGACAACCGTCAAAACAAAAGCTGGCCGTTGATTCAACTGAAACGAGCAAAATTCTATTTTGGGGTGTGGTATAAACGTAACTCAATCCAGACCATCCAATTTGGAATCCCACTCATCGTACAATTCTAACCATCCAATCGTGGTTGAAACGATACACGTCCATAGCCAGCACTCAATCATCCGATCAATGCTAGATTTGCATTATAACCTTTAAAAAGTGGGACACACAATTTGATCATCTAGATTGGTATACACGAGTGGTAAATGTGCGCGTGTAAGTACTCGATAGCATCATATAATTGTTCTCATTTTATGAGAGAAATTTACGACTGTGGACCCCACCTTTTATCCAATGGTTTTTACAAAACAATACAAACTTAACATACGCACTTAGAACTCCCCGTACGGACACCGAATTTGGGGACGAAAATACCCCTGCCTTCCACTGGCTGGCGTGCAGAGACGAGCGCTGAGGGTAGGTCCTGCGATGGGAACTCGGGCCCACTGTGATGTTTGTGAGAAATCCTCCCCATCTAAGTTCATTCATAGGGTCACAAAGACCTAGATGAAAAGGAAAAACAAATTTCGTAATGATCCAAAACTTCTTTAACCCCTAAAAGGATTTCAATGGTAGACGTTCAGTTTCCCATTGTGTTTTACAGTGTGGTCCACTTGATAGTTAGATCTATCTTATTTTTTGTCTCAATCCTTAATATGAGCTCGCCAAATAGATGGACAGTTTGGATATAACACAGATCTCATGATGGGACCTACAAAACCAACATAGTCAAAAAAAAAAAAAAAAAAACACTACCGCGAAGGTCTGGTGGATGTTTTATTTTATTTTTTTATTTTTACAAGGAGAACTATTTCCCCCTTACATTTTTCTCTAATACGTAATTATGTAAATATGTATATATAAGTATATAAAAATATTGTTCTTTCTTTTAATTCATTTCTTTATCTATTTATTTAACAAGCATATCTCCTAAATTAGAATGATTTACTTAACATACCACATATGATTTTGGGGTAGGAGAAGCTAATTTAGCCAACCAACCTAGTTATTTTCCAAGAGTCCATCGGGTCGATGGTCGACAATCCATTTCATTCACTTTGCAGTCAATTTCAATCAGTTCGTGGTTAAACTAGAAATTGAGCGGGGCAAACTAAAAATTGAGCGGGGCAAACTGGAAATAGGATCATAGGGTCTGCATATACTTAGTTGGCAGGAAAGAATTGGGGCCCTAAAATTTTTTTTGAAAGATTGAAGATTGGTGATGCTGGTCAAATAAAAAGATTGCTTCATTCAGTTGCCAAGTTTTGCACCAATTGAGCATTTAATCAATCTATAAAACTAATCTTCATAACAAAAAAGAAAGAAAAAAAAATCAAAGACAAGAACTAAGAAGTTTTGGCTATGTATTTTGGTGAGAAAAAAATATTAACGATGAAAATGGATAATAGAGTTTGGGAAAAGATTCGACAAAGAGTTGGGTCATATCTTATCCGAGCTAAAGTATAGTTTGTTAGACTGCTTTCAATCAATTCTCTTTACTCTGCACCAAGTAAAGGGGCGAACTAGAAAATGATTGATTGTTGATTATATGGTTAAAATGGCTATTTTAGAGTTGAAGATAGTTACTTCTCCTATGCCATCTATCACTTACAACTGCAGCTATGGCATCATTTCGGGACTTAATTAGGTTAAAATCAAACAAATGTTATGTAATGTCTCAGAAAAATCCATACAAAGACCCGAGTACCACCTCAGGCAAAAATCACTAAGGACCAAATCCTTTAGAAATTAGACCAAAATTAATTAAGTACTAAACTAAATTAATCGGTAGATTAGCTTGAATCACTTTCTATATGAACCGCAAGACCCAAAACTAGTAGAATCGCTAACTCTACATTACTTAAAAACCTATGGTCAATTTTAAAACTTAGTTGCTCTCGGGAGCATCTTGAAACTTCGTATCTGACCTGGACAGCGCGTCGAAAGTCTGATTACCATGAAACTATACGATTATGACCGCTTTACTAGGCTTGAAAACCATCTCGAAAATCAAGTCCAAATGGTATCTAGAAACGCACAACTTAACCCGGAGCGAAGTGTATGAGAAACACGAATATCTTTAGGAAATGAACTAAAACTTAAGTGAATTAGGTCATTTACTTGCAGGCCAAATCTAAGGTTTCAAACCGTTAGATTCGACCTAACTACACCCTTGGATCAGAGAAATTTTCCTACACATGTCAGTGTACTTGTGGCACTGATCGAGTGACGATGACCGTTGAACTGAAACTGGTCCTCCGCGGTCGATCCATTAATCTGATCGGACCAAAAACTTAACCTAGCATAGATCCATTGTCAGGAAATTTTCACCGGACCGTATGTAGGAAATGGACCTCCAGATGAGCCCCGCTGGACCGAAACAAGCGACTCTTGGCTATAACCTAAGTATACCATGGCCCTGTGGCCATTAACATCAGTTCTGGGCGCATATAAGGGCCTTAACCCACCCCTCTCTCATTCCACACGAATTACCAAACCCTAGGAGAGAGAAGAGAGAAAAGAGAAGGAGAAAGTGAGGAGAAGTGAGAGAGAGTTGGGGTTTGCTGCCTGGATTCGATTCCATCGCTCCACATGTCGAATCATCCTTCTTATATCGCTACACCGGCGATTCTCTATTTTTAGGTAAGAAATCCAAACCCTAAACTGTTTTAGGTATCTAAGTAGATGAATCGACGAAATAACTAACCTATTTCGTGATTCAGGTAGTCGGTGTACCGTAGACGAAGACAAAGTATTCGAACTGAGTTCGATACAAATATACCAACGGAAGGTGCAAACTATAAACGTTTAGATTATGGTTTTTAAGGCTTTCAATGTCAGTTAATGATTTATGACTGACTTTATTGCTATCACATATGCTTAAATGCGATGTTTTCAGTATATTACATATATATGAACTATGTTGAAAATAATGCATTCCTTATATTTGTTTAAATGTTTGTATGAATATGAAATTATGATTTGTGTTTGCCATGATTGTTGTTTGGGAATACATAATTGTTGTACGCGTGGCAACTCCCTTGTGAAAGGATTTACTATAATATACGTTTTAACTAATTTATTACATGTATATGATATGTGTAGTCTAAATGTTTGATAAAATGCTTAAATGAAAAGATGCTTGTTGAAAAGTATTTAATGAGAGTGTTGAGATAGGATTCTCAATTCCCTTATCTATAGTTACAGTTTCCTTTATGTAACCTATCTTGCTACTATGTGATTTATGGATGAAATGCCTATGTATAATAACATGTGCACTATGTGTTTGTTAAAATGCTTAAATGAGATTTATATTTAGATTAGTTGTTACATGCTGTCTTTAATCATCACATGTGAATGTTATTGTTTGGGAGTGTGATTGGGGCTACGATGTAGTTCAGGCAATCGGTAATGACTTCCGATCGAGTGACTGAATTGGTTTAGCCACCACGGACACGTTCGATGAATCCAAGTCGTACGGTGATTATCGACGGTGGTTAGGCCACAAGGAGTGCGTATGCGCTTCATGTCGATTAATTCAATGTGTGCTTGTACTAATTAAGTTTGTCAAGTAACCTGATTGACTTAATGTATGTTCACCATATATGGACGCTACTGCTTGAATCTAAGGTACCAACTTACCAGTGAAAAGCCCGTTTAACCATGGTACCATGATCCGCTAAGACTCATGAGTCGGGCATGGTGACATGGGACACCGTGGTCGAGCTGTCGGCCTACGCTGGGGTGACGATCCTCCCCTTAGTGACCGATGAGCAAACTAAACTCGTGAGCTGAATACGGTGGTATGGGACACTGTATTCGAGCTGTCGGCTTACGATCAGGTGACGAGCCTCTCGTAATGACCTCGAGTATACACTAGGACTATGCTAAGGTGACGAGCCTTTTCATAGTAAGCTCGAGTATAAACTAGGCCTGTGCTGAGGTGACAAGCCTCTCTGTAGCGACCTGGAACTACCTATTATATGTGATTAACTAGGATTGACGACCCTAGATAGATCATTGTTTGGATCAATGATATAAAGGGAGGTGCCTTAACTTCCCAAACCTACTGTATGAATAGGTCTAATTAAGAACTTAGCTAATCACATACCTGCACCGCATTGCATGTGCATTTGGCGTTGGAGTTGAACAAAGCGGGAGTGTTGCATGCGTGACCGTGAGATGATGTCGCAGAGGGAGGGCAGGCGAGGGCATACATCATTAATACATATCATCCTTACATTAACTAGAGTATTTAGAAATGCTTGTTGTATTGCTTTATCATTATTGCTTGACTGAATTGATAACATGTTAACCTTTGCCTTATAGTTCCACTGAGTTGATTACTCACTCCCACTGTGGGACGGTGTTTTAAAACACCAACCAGACTCTGATGTGGTTTCAGGTGATGTTGAGGCTTATGAGGCGGAACCTGACTTCTGTGACCACTAAGAGGAGTTCTCCTACTTACAACTCTCCAGCGGGTTTATATAGACCTGGAGTTGCGTCACCGGGGCTATAGGGATATGGACTAAATGACACTACACTTCATTATTTTATATATTTTGGAACTAAATATGTAATTATTTAACCTAGTATCATGTTCATACTCTCGGGACCTACAACCACTTATATGCTTTATATACTAATCACAGTCTTCCACTTGTGTAATCCAATTATCTCTGGAGTATGATATGCTGATTTGGTATAATCTCATTCATGTTTAATGCACTAATACTGACAACATTTAATTATCATTATCTATGTTGCATAAGTGATGCGTTGGAACTCGGGAGTTGGGCATCTGTTAAACCCTCGATTTTCAGGGCGTGACATGTTAGGTCTAGGAAGGGTAGATAAAAAGTAGGATTAATCTAAGGTTAGAAGGACCCAATTAGTTGCATCTTAAATTTTAAATATGAAATTCAGCGTGACAAACTTGAAATTGAGCGGGGCAAAATGGAAATTAAGCGGGGCAAATTGAAAATTCAACAGGGCAAACATGAAATTAAGCATGGTAAACTTGAATTTTAGTGGGGCAAACATAAAATTCGGCAGGGCAAACATGAAGTTGAGCAGGGTAAATACGAAATTGAGCGGGGCAAGCTTGAATTTCAGCGGGGCAAATTGGAAATTGAGCGGGGCAAACATGAAATTAAGTGGGGCAAACTTGAATTTCAGTGGGGCAAAAATGAAGTTGAGCGGGGTAAATATGAAATTGAGCGGGGCAAGCTTAAATTTCAGCGAGGCAAACATGAAATTGAGCAGGGCAAATTGGAAATTGAGTGCGGCAAACGTGAAATTGAGCGGGGCAAATATGAAATTGAGCGGGGCAAACTGGAAATTGAGCAGAGCAAACTAGAAATTGAGCGGGGCAAATTGAAAATTCCTCGATTCCCTCGCTCAATTTGTAATTTGCCTTGCTCAATTCCTAGCTTCCCTCGCTGAATTTTGAGCTCTCCTCACTGATAATGTGAGAGCTACAATTCTAAGAGATCGGAAGTAGAGATGATAATAACTTCACTATTACAAAATGCAAAGTAGAGATGAAAAGAGACTCTTCTTATCAATTGCCCCACCAGAATAATGGAGTACCCTTGTTGTGCAAGCCATTGGAAATCCCATTGATTCAAGTTTGCCAATCTTATCAACTTCCGGAATAACCATCTCTGAAATAAAAAAGTGGAGATGCTAAAGCACTATACCCCTATCTCTAATTCATTTAAATTCAGAAACTTTGAACAAAGCACTAAGGCTGCATTTGGAGACGTGCAATGAGGTGGAATCACAGTGTGTTTTATTTTTATTTTTATTTATTTTTCTTTTTTCTTTATTTTTTTTGGAATTGCTTCTACCCAAATTACATAGAATAATTGAATAAAAGAATACTTATTTCATACACAAACTATGGAATTACTTCTATCCAAACAATATTTCTCTTGGGCATTCATCAAATATTTAACAAGCATCATCCAAAAAACTAAACTTGACAAGCCCATTTCGTCAATACACTACATGCCCGATTTATTATTATTATTTTTTTGGTGCTTTCTTCTATAAAAAAAATAAAAATCCAAGTAGACAATAGTATTGGTAAGCAAACTGGTAAGTGATTATATGTAAGGCTAACCTACATGAGACTACATATATATATAACCTTTAAACGTGACAAGCTTGATGTGTGGTGTGTGTGGTGTGTACATGAGCTTTATTGCACAAGTGTGTGGACTTCGCAAGGCTCATCATCATTATCTGTTTCAAGCCAATTGATGCCCATTCATCCATTGTTGTTCTTTTAACTTATGGCTGCGGTTATAATCCGTAGCAATAGGGAACCCGGCTTTCAGAAATCACATTTCTTTTGTGTGTCCCATCATGAGGTCTACGTTATATCCAAACCGTCCATCTATTTGGCGAGCTCATATTAAGGCTTGAGACGAAAAATAAGACAGATCTAATTATCAAGTGGACCACACTATAAAATGTAGTAGGGAATTGAACATCTACCATTGAAACCCTTTTAGGGGTTACAGAAGTTTTGGATCATTATGAATTTTGTTTTTCATCTTCATTCAGGTCTTTGTGACCCTATGAATGAAATTAGACGGGGAGGTTTTCTCACAAACATCACAGTGGGCCCCACCTGAGTTTCTAATGGTTGACGCTCATTCAACACTGTTTCCTAATATGGTACATTTGAGATTTGAATATACCTCATTTTTGGTCTCATATCATAAAATGATTTAGAAAAATATATGGACGGCATGGATGAAAAGAATACGTCGTGGTGGGGCCCACAGACCACCGAGGATCCGCCATCGGCGGGTGGCAGGGAGTAGCCAATCCGTTTCGTCCTGGAATTTGTCGTCCGTACGAGGAGGTCTAAGTTCGGAAGTTAAGTTTTGTATTGTTTAAGAATATCCAATGGATAAAAGGTAGAGTCCTCCGTCGTAAATTTCTCTTTTATGACACGCGAAACCCGTTCTGAAAATGGATAAAAGGTTGGGAAGGGACTCGGATTGCGTCCAACCCACGCCTGGACGGTAATCTGTCCGGGAAAGGCTCTGTGGGGCCCAACGTAATGTAAGTGTTTTATCCACGCCGTTTATAGCTTTTCAAAGATAATTCTAAGACATTTGACAAAAAAATAAATAGGTCCACAACTCTAGTGGACCACAAAGTGGGGATTGAACTTCCACCATTAAAAAATTCTTGAGAGTTAGAGAAGTCTCAGATCAAGCTGATATTTGTTTTTTCACTTCATCCACGTCTACATGACCTTATGAATAGTTTTGATGGTAAAAAAACATCACGGTGGCCCTTAGAACGGTTTCAACGGTGAGTGTCATTATCACTGCAGCTTCCTTTGGTGTGGTCCACTGGAGCTGTGGACATGATTAATTTTTACATTATTGCCTTAAAATGGTCTGTGAAAAGCGATGAACGGCGTGGATAAAACATTAAGGTGGCCCCACAGAGCCCTGCCCAGACGGATTACCGTCCGGGCGGGGGTAGGACGCAATCCGCGTCCCCCTGGGAAGATGGTGCCGTGCGGTAGAGCCGGCAGAACGGGAATATGGTGGAGCAATCTTTCTACCGTACACGTGGCAGGCTAACATGTCATTTGTGACCGTTCATCAATTTTCTCTTACTATGGATATCGAATTTTTGAAATTCACATATGTATTGAATGATTATATCCATCTGATCAGTGTCCTTGAAATTCCACGGGAGAATATTAAAATATTTAATAAAAAATAAATTTTTAATATTTATAATAGAATTTATGATTAAAGAATATACCAACTATGATGGGTCCCACTAGATGGACGGTCCAAATTCATTCATCATCCTTCGAAGAGTACGGTGGATATTTTGCTCTACCACATTTCGGTCTTCCACCTGTACGGCATCGTTTCCATCGATTTTGACCAGGAAAAGGAGAAACAGGGATATGCTATGTACCCAGTCCCAATCTTCAAGCGCCAAATACAAAAACGTACCACATGCCGATGTGACATACGTGTGAAGAATCCTGGACGTTCAAATGGTGACTCCTACGATTCATACCTTCTACACTGTATTTCAGATGGGCCCACACATCACTTGAGTCATACTGACTTTAAAAATAGGCGACTGGTTATCATTTATCTTCAACTGCTCATTCTTCGTATATGAATGGCCTATATTGAGCAAAATTCACCATGTTCAACTCTATTAACGGTTAGGATTGTTCACACATGTCTCATATAGGCATGCGTGGTGCGTTGGTGTTTGGCGCGTGAAGATGGTGCGTCCGGAATTTGGCATTCCTACAAGGAGATATCTTTACCCTTCGCCGCGCTCGAGTACCGACATTTCCCTCTCCCTCTCTCCCTCTCCCCCCTCTTCTGTCTTGCAGAGCTGAAATCTAGGGTTTTGATTCCAGACGGTGAGATTCGTTTTCCTACATCAGATCTAGGGTTGCTTATCGTTGGCGCAGCTGAATTTCAGGCAGCTTCTTTCAAATCGGAAGGTTAGTATCTGAAAATTCTCAATCCGAAGCCTCTGTAGTTCCAATCCGTATCTGATCTTTTTCTGTTTTTCTCTGAAAATTTGTAGAATTTATGTAATTCATGATTTTCTTGTGTTATTAACATCTTTACCCCTGCCAAGTATGTGAAATTACTTTTTTCTTTTCATCGAACTAACGAGAGTAATTACTTGAATTTTATGTGAATTTATTCATAAATTGATTTCAAGGGGCACCTATTTTTAGCAGCTATTTAGTTTTTATTTGGGTGCTTCATTTGGAAGTAATGCTCTTGTTTTTATTAGGTGGAAATAGAGGAAAAAACGAATTGGTCCCATTGGTTGGATGCTTAGGTTGTCTTTGAATGGATGGTTAGGTCGGTCTGCCTAACCATCTGATCGGTTGCTTTATAAATGATGGTTTATGTTAATGGCCTGTATTCAACTTGCCAATGTCCATCGATTAGACGCTTATAGTCATGGGATCGATTATGATGTGCTCCACTCACTGGGCCCACAATTTGGAATTAGATTGGCATACTTGTCGTCCCCTATTCAAAATGCATTTGGTCTCGACTGCCAATGCAAGAATCTGCAATGTAACGACATTTCTGACCCCCTCGGTCTCTCACCCTTTCCATTGGAAGGTAACATGTTTTGTGCTGGTGAGTGGCTTCGGTCATGTGCTCGTCATTCTAGGACAGGAGTTCATGGGAGCACTCGTGTGAGGGGGAGGTACAGTACAGGTCCTGTTAGATGAAAACATGTACTGTAGTTTCAATGGGAGAACATTTTAGAATTCTTAGTTGGAAACTTTTGTCCATTGGATGATAACTTGTTTCTTGATGTTGGCAAAAAGTACAAAAAGAAAGAAAGAAAGTTCCCCATGGTGTATGTTGTTGGTAGATGATATAGTTTTGATTGATAAGATTAGGGAGGGCGTAAACACAAAACTAGATTTATGGAGATGCGTTTTAGAATCTAAAAGACTTAAAATTAGTTGGACTAAAACAAAGTATATGGAGTGCAATTTTAGTAACAATAGGCGTTGGAACGAGGAATTAGTAGAGATTGTTGGCCAAGAAGTTTCCCAAAATGACCACTTTCAATATCTTAGGTTGATAATTCATGAGGATGGAGTGATTGAGAAGGTTGTTGCCCATAGAATTCAAGCCGGGTGGAAGAGATGGAGATGTGCTGTTGGAGTTTTATGTGATTGTTGTGTACCACTACCACTCAAAACTGAAAAGCAATTTAATTTTATCGGATGGCTATAGAACCAGCCGTGGTTTATGGACAAGATATTGGGTAGTTAAGGAACAATATGTCCATAGGATGAGTGTATTGAAATGAGGTTGTTGAGATGGATGAGTGGCAAGACAAGGAAGGATAGTAATAGAAATGAATGCATTCGAGAGAATATAGGAGTAGCACCAATGGGTAACAAGTTGAAGGAAAGTAGACTTGGATGGTTTGGTCATGCGCAATGGAGATCAAGAACTATGCTGGTTAGGAGTGAGTTCGTACAAGTTGAAGGCGCTAAAAGGTCAAGGGGAAGGCACGCGAGGATGTGGGTGGACGTAATGGGAAAAGACTTGATGACCTTTGGTCTAACTAAAGTTGTGGTCCTTGACAGAGTGGAATGGCGGAAAAGGATTCATGTAGCCTACCCCATTTAGTTCGGATAAGGCTTAGATGATGATGATGATTTTCATGTGTTTCATTCTTGAACAATCTTCAATCATAAGCATGCCTGCTGAACTTTAGATTTTCTTTGACAGGTTTTGGATTTTTTTGAGGCTCCCATTGTGCATGGTCCTTAATTTGGTGCCTTATTTCCAGCTGTCTTGTTGGTAGCTGTTTCAAGATTTATCTGGAGTTTACAGGTTAGCAAAACTGTGCAATATTATGAGTTTTTGCCGCTAGCTGCATCTCCCGATCTCTCTCTCTCTCTTTTTTTTTCTACAATGATTGCTGCTGGTTCTTTGCAATTGTTCCATGAATTGGGAACATGCAAGCAGTATGGAGTATTGGGACATCCTAACCAATCTAAGGTACTTTATCCTCCTCTTGATGTTCTTTTGCTACGTAGGTTCTTTTAGCTGTGGCTTATTTTTATGCTGCATTTGTATTTGTATAGAGATTGACTGCGTCTTTGATTTTCAGAGGAGTATGATAAGAACGAGCAGACTACATTTATTGAGACCTGCCCTTTCTTCACATGCTTTGGTATGGCTTACTTTGATTTCTGTGACATGGATTCTGGTCCTTTTGCTTGTTGCATTTTGTTATGTTATAATTATAATAATTGTGGCACACATTTTATGTTTTAACATGCATATTTACATGATTATTAATATGAACAATAATTTCGTGTCTTAGATTTTTCCCATTTCATTTTATTTTATCATGGAATTTGGCTTATGGATCCAAAAATTGACTTCCTGTGGTGCCACATTATGATTCACCCTGCAGCATTGTTGAAGACTCAAAATATAATTCATAAAAAGAAGTTTTCTTCTCTAGACTCAAATTATAGCGCGCGCTCTCTCTCTCTCTCTCTCTAATCTGAATTCTATTTCTATCATCTGGTAATTATTATGAATGACTGTAGTGGTACACTAGTGTAAGGACAAAGGTTTCTTTCTTCTTCTTCTTCTTCTTCTTCTTCTTTTTTTTTTGGAGCAAATAACGATAGATTCTTTAAAAGAAAGATCCGAAGATCAAAATGCAAACGAGAAGAAAGAAAACAAGAGAAGAGACTTGCTGAAGCAATGCAAGGGTGCACCCACTAAGTAAAATGTTTTAACCGGGGGAACACCCATGTGCTGTGTCACGAGACTATGCCACTGATTCCCAATAGCATAAGCTGACATCCTCAAAACGATAGTGATTTTGGACTTAATGTGTTCACATTGAAAACGTGTGAGAACTAGAATCTTTCCGCAATCGAATTTTGGTGGACCGATGAGTTTATTACTAGCTTGGATTGCAGCAATGCTTCTAGTGTAACTCTTTGTAAAAGAAGTTTAAAGAAATTCTGTTGATTTCATTTGCAGCTACAGGATGCTTGGGCTCTCCATCTTTCAGACACTCTCCACAGACCAATACATTGTTTTCCTTCCAGATATAATATTTTCGTTTGCAGATCTTTTTTAACACCAGGTCGAGCAAATGAGGCTCCCATTCTGAAAGCTGCTACTCTGGCTTTGACTAGGTATTGTCTTCTTTCTGTGTCCATCTTCTGTATGTATATGGATGTCCACATCACAAACATAAATAGAATTGGGTAATTTACATTGTTCCTTAGTGCTGCAACTTCTGCTGGAGTCATGTTTGTGTTGCCTGCTGGCTAATTGGCATAGCAATGTCAAGCATTACATTTCTGTAGTCATTAAAAAACACATCATCAAAATATAGCCCGCCCAGGGTTTACCCTGACCACTGCTATTGGAGTGCATACCAACAATCAGCTCGGTGGGGCCATCCAAAAATATTTACTCTCAACTCTAGAGGATTAGCTGCCACCAAGACCCCTTTCAGTCTGTTGACGTTTGTACCTCCAATAGGGTTGTAAACGTGTCGGATATTGCAATATCCGTATCTGATATCCGACTTGGACATCAGATACGGGTACGGATTTGGATGTTGTCCAAAGAATTCAAATATAGGTCCGATGCGGATAATATCCAAAGAAATCGGATATAAGTCAAATAGTCGGATAACTGGATGTCCGATTAATATTTAATTAAAGAAACTAAAATAGGTTGCATATCTAATAATTAATAAAATACTAAGATTTAAGAATAGCAAAACAATTTCCATAAGATAATGAGCTAATATTAAGAAAAAAAATCCTAAAGCATTTAAACAAAAACTTTACGTCTTCGGCAAAAGATAAGTATAACGGTGACCATATCAACCTCATAATCCATGTTAATGTCAGTTAGAGCTGAACACAAGTTGAGCTAGCTCAAAAAATTCCCTCGAACCAACTCAGTTGAGCTCGATCCGACTTGACTTGCGGACTAGTTCGGGTCAATTCGAGCGCCTAAATCTGTAGCTTGAAAAAAATCGAGTCGAGTTCAAGCTGGGTCAAGCTTGAATTGACTAGACTCGAAACCAAGCTCGAACCCAACTTGATCCCGACTCGAACCTAACTCGCTCGAATTTTATATATTATATATATAATGTGTATTACAATTTTAATGATTTTATTACGATTTTTAAAACAATATTAAGAAAATTCATATAGCTTGACTCGACTTGAACAACTCGCTCGACCCGACTCGATCCTAGCTCGAACCAACAAGCCGAGGCGAGCTAGAGGGTTGAGCTCGAAAACTGAGTCAAGTTGAGCTCGAGCTTGGGTCAAGCTGAGCCGAGCTTGGCCTAGCTCGACTCGAACTCGAACTCGACTCGTGTTCAGCTCTTAAAGTCAGTCAACACCGTATAATTTAATATATTGAGTAAATAACGAAAATGCCCTTGGATAATCGGGTAAACGACGGATATGGTAATATTCTGTATACGATTTGCCTAGAAGTTGGGTAGTAGGATAAAAATCCCGTATCTGCATCCAATTTTCTTGGGTCGGAGATGTCGGGTAAACAGATATTGCCAGCCCTACCCCTCAATACCCCACAAAAGGATGGCTACAGAGATGCTATTTTTAACCCCGCCAGTATATTTAGATCAATAAAAATTTAAGCAGACAATGGCGCACATGCTTGTACACATGTACGAGTATGCATGCATGTGTGTGCTCACTTAAGACTGTTTTTTCCTATGCGATTGATATTTTAGATGATTGTGGTATTCACCTGTACTCCTCTTTGAATTGATTTTGCTTATCCTTGTTCTGAACATCATAGATTTGGGATTGTTTATTGGTACGTGAGGATCAATCTTATTTTGTTGTTTCCTTGTTTTATAGTTTGAACATCACCTCTTTTGTTCTTCATTTCCTGTACAAAAGAAACATAATTTGAGTGTACTACGCAGATCATATAAGTATTTGAATGGAACTCCTCTTGTACTTCAGTTGGTCCCAGCAGTCGGGATCATTGCTTTTGCTGTGTGGGGTCTTGGGCCACTCATGCGCCACAGCAGAAATCTATTCCTCCATGTATGATACTACAGGACTCTTTTATCATGTTCTACTGTGAATTCCGATCTCTTTAACTTTTTACTGTAAATTACAAAAAAAGTGCACAGTTATTTCTGGTCAGAAAGTGGCTTAACACTGTTGTTTCCTCTAATTTCCTAACAGCGGAGTGATAGTAGTTGGAAAAAGAGTAGAACTTATCGCGTCTTCACCTCCTATCTGCAACCTTTTCTGCTATGGACAGGAGCAACACTCATTTGCAGGCATATTCATCTTCTGTGTCACCTTATCTTTTGTTGGTCTTTTAACCCCAAAACCATTACTTCGTGAAGTCACCAGTTAACTTATACTAGTGGGCTTCTTGCGCAGAGTGCTGGATCCAGTAACTCTACCATCAGAGGCAAGCCAAGCCATTAAGCAACGGCTTTTGAATTTTGTAAAATCATTATCAACTGTGCTTGCCTTTGCATATTGTCTATCAAGGTGAGTGTGATTTCTGAAGCATCATTGTTTATTTCTTCAAGAAATTATTGATGACGTTGTAGCAGTCATGCAACTAACCTAGTGAATAATAAATATAAATTTCTTTTTATCAATGATTCGTAAAAACATTTGGGGCAATTTGAGTATTTATCGCAGTTAACAACGGAGCGCTTTTATTCTTTATTTTTTGAAAAGCTTGACTATGTTTAGATTGGACATATTATTTCAACGTCTTTTTTTATTATTAATATTTTTGGTTTTTCATGTAGCATATATTTCATTCATTGTAGTCAACCTATGTAATAGACTATTAGATAGTGTGCTTGATTGTAATCAAAATATGTAATAGTCTGTTACATTGTGTCTGTGGGAGTTTTGTGCTCTCATTGCCGGTCCCCAGCCCAAATAAAAGAGGAGGTTTGCATCAGATTGGCAGCCGGCATCAAACTTATGCCATAACTTTCATCATGAATCCAAGCTTGCCCTTGATGGAGTGGAATGGCAGAACAAGATTCATGTGGCTGACCCCAATTAATTGGGATGAGGGTTAGATGATGATATATTTCATTGGTTGTTATGTTCCAAAATTGAGCTTATTTTTCAGTTATATATAGAATGTTGTCTTACTCACCAGTGATGATCTAATCTTTTATTAAATTTAATTTTCTTTTTTAATAGAGAATTATTATTTTGCATAGTTTTTTGGTTTGATATGTAGAACAATTACTTAACATTTCAACCACCTTTCTGTTGCACTAAATATCGAGGGGTTGAATCCATCATAACATGGTCATATTCTTTTTACGCAGCTTGATTCAACAAGCACAAAAATTCTTCATGGAGACGAATGACTCCAATGATGCCAGAAATGTATGTTTCTGTTGCTTCTCCATTAAACTACTTGCTACCATGCCTCTTGATTTTATGAATTTATATTTCATTGCAATGTTGTTGTTGCACCAGAATTAGAGACTGACTAACGGGTTTAAAGGTTCAGTATCTTTGAGAATTACCAAGTCTGAAGAAAGCAACAGGGTTTTTAATCCATGGATTTCTAGAATTCATTGAATCTAACTATGAGTTTTGGTTTTAAATATGCAGGCATGGTTTCTGTTTTTTCTTTCCTCATTTTATGTATTTAGTAGATTTGATGGAGAAGTATGGTGGCAAATGGATTTATTTTTTTTGGTTGGTATTATTAAAAGATTTGTTGGGAAAAAAGGTTTTTGGGGTTTTGGTTTCTAGTGGGATAATACCATCAACTGGACCAAGTGGTAGATAGAGTGTGTTTCAACATTGGGATCTCGAGTTCAAGCCCATGCTTACCTAACCAACTACCCCCCAAATGGGACTAAGTGGAAACATTTGTATATAATTGGAGGGTTATCAAATAATTTTCTGTTATCTATTATCACATTATAATTCATTGGTTTTGTCATATTCTTGAAGCTGTAGGAGGGCTTAAAGCTGAAATCACATTAGTTATCTACACAAAAAGAAAAGAAAAATGATTCAGCTGGGCAAGGATATTTCTTTATATATATATATATATATATATATATATATATATATATATATATATATATATATATATATATATATGTCTCTGGGCAAGTAAAACATTTTATTTGAAATGAAATCAGGGAAAAAAAAAACTCTAATATTACCGTTTTCATGTTTGATGCTTGACTGTCCTAAGCAATGTAAGTGACCTTGGAGGAAAAAAACACACATATTCTCTTTCTTTCTCCTTTTCCCACCAACTGGTTTAGTCTTACAGGATCTTGTATCAATCTGGCTGGTCATAATGATGATGCCAGGGTGCAGGGGCCATTCTGATATTAATCTAATGTTTCTTGCTTTCTTGTAGATGGGTTTCCAATTTGCTGGAAAAGCCGTGTACACTGCAGTGTGGGTTGCTGCAGTTTCATTATTCATGGAGTTGCTGGGTTTCTCTACCCAGAGATGGCTCACTGCAGGAGGTCTTGGAACAGTACTGCTGACACTTGCGGGTCGTGAGGTGCAGCTGTATTTCCTTTATACTTTTTGGCCCATTGAGATTCTCTCTTAGCTGACCATGAAATTGAACTATCATCGTTTTGCATCTGTACATATTAGTGAGGCTAACCACCTTTTATGGTCTTGATCCTTTCATTAACTAGGTTTTTGTTTAATGGAGAGGTGGATGAATATTATCTGATGTGTGCAGATATTCACAAACTTCCTTTCGAGTGTCATGATCCATGCGACGCGGCCATTTATTGTGAACGAATGGATTCAAACTAAGATTGAAGGCTATGAAGTTTCTGGTACAGTTGAGGTCAGTACTGGGTATCAATATTCACTGTTAGAAATTATTTCAGTGATTTGATAATCAGTTCAGAAATGGACATAAAGATCTCTCTGTCACAGTCAAAATGGGTTTATCATTTATGTATGTATAAAACCTTTTAGTCTGCTGTTTGCATTTTATTGTTCTTCAATGCTGTTACAGCATGTAGGATGGTGGTCACCAACAATCATAAGAGGTGATGATCGTGAGGCGGTTCACATTCCGAATCACAAGTTCACAGTGAGTGTTGTGAGGAATCTCACTCAGAAGACTCATTGGCGTATCAAAACCCACATTGCCATTAGTCACTTGGATGTCAATAAGATAAATGTAAGTGACGATGAGGGTGAACCTGCTGGTCAATACACATTTGTGTGGCAGCTTAATCTCATGGACTTTTTCCAAGTGTAATAAGTAGCTACCACCCTTTGTGCAGAATATTGTGGCAGATATGCGTAAGGTCTTGGCAAAAAATCCTCAAGTAGAGCAGCAAAGGTTGCACAGAAGAGTCTTTTTGGAGAATATAAATCCAGAAAACCAGGCCCTTTTGGTAAACCTTTGTGTCGACTTTTTCCGCTGTAAATTTCTAGTGTCACTTCAATGATAAATAAAGAGGATTGATTACCTGCAACCACTCTTTTACATCATTTCCCCTGAGAATATATTATATTTTCAAGGGAAAATTGGAAACAGAAACTCTTAAGGGAAAAGAAAGTAGGCTGTAGCATATGATTGGTTGTCGGTGACAATTCCTTGTAAATTAATTGTATGGTGTGGCTGCGCTGATTATTTACAACATTATCATGTGATCTGCTATATCTGTTCTTGGGGTTCATGGTGTGACAGATTCTGGTATCCTGCTTTGTGAAGACCTCACATATTGAAGAGTACCTTTGTGTCAAGGTAAGCAGACTTCATTTGCCATTCAAGTTCGTACTCCAATTGAGATTTTAAGAAGGAAATCAGATTCTATACCCACCACATGTTCATGTTGAACATGTTAGACATTTAAAATAAATAAGCAAATAATAAAGGAAAGCAAAGTTACAACTTAATGGAGGGAAAATGATGAGCCTATAGGGATTGATAGTTGTCATTCCCTCTTTCGCAAGAGAATTGGCATCCCTCAAAACATTCGACATCGCCACATTCAAACCAGAGACTAGATTTACACATGCAATTTCCAGGGCCCAGAACCTGTCGATGAGACCTATTTGTTTGATAGCGTTCCTAGAATCACATTCAACAATGTGCATCCAGGAAAATGAATTGGAGAAGTTTACAATCCCTCTTGAAGCAAAAAACCTCCTTATTGGATCCAACCACACTACATTGCTACTCATTCACAGTTTCACAATGCACCTATTCCTAAAGTACCTGGTTTGCCCAGGGAGCACTCATCAAAATCAAGCTTCCAAAAGCTGGCTGGAGGGGTTCCAAGCACTGCTTAAGTTTAAATTTCCTCTCCTAAGGTAATGACTGACCTTTCAACCTCGGAAAAGGTCTCCAGGGTCATCTCTCGATGCATCTTTGAACTCAGGCCTCACAAAAGCCCAATTGAGGAGCCAAGGGATAATCCATTTGATGCTTATTAGAGGAGACTTTGTTGTCAAAGCACCATTCCTTTCTTTCCATAAACCTAGGGTTGTACATCGAGCCAAGTCGAGTCGAAGTGGGCCAAGCTTGGCTTGACTCGTCCTTGCTCTCCTCGAGTTTGAGCTCAAGCTGGAGCTCAGCCTTGAGCTTACCATTGGAGCTTGGCTCGTTTCCCAAACTTTTCGAGTCAAGCTCGAGGCGAGCTACTGGATTGAGTCAAGGCGAGCTTATCTCGAGTCGAGCCTACTCCCAACTCGACCCAATCCAGCACCCAATCGGCAACCCAACCCCTATATCAAATAAATAATTAATTAATAATATATATATATATATATATATATTAGATAGAGCCATAGAGGTACCTTGTTATTGGTGTTGAGAGAGAGAGAGAGAGAGAGAGAGAGAGAGAGAGAGAGGCGCCGGGCTGGGTAAGGTAGGGAAATGGTAAGAAATGGACGGACGGGTAGGGTAGGGTTTAAGTTTTCTTTTTTTTTAAAAAAATAAAAAATAAAATAATATATATATATATATATATATATATATATATATATATATATATATATATATAAAATATTCGAGTCGAGTCCAGCTCCTCTATGTTCGAACTCGGCTTGTTTTCGAAACGAGCTGGGTCATATGAAGCTTGGCTCGCCTCGCCTCGAGTCGTTGTTCAAGCCGAGCTAGATCGAGCCAAGCCGAGCGAGCTTTTCGAGCTAGCTTGGCTCGTGTACAGCCCTACATAAACCTCACTTAGCAGCAGAAGGCATCATTCTCCAAAGTGTATTCCTCCAAGGATTAGCCTTTCGAACAAATTCCCAAGGAACCGTTAAGCACCCATTGCCAAAAGAGGAAGGACATTGCTTCACACCTCCCTATTTGTTGAAGGGAAAATGTTCCACAACTCCATGCCACATTACCCTCCCAACATCAGAAGCAAATACTCAGGAAAGCTTGGTGTCTTCTGTGCAAATTGTCAATAGTGAATATTTTATTCGCCATACTCATCCATGCAAAAGCCTTTGCACTTAGAGGACATGATTTCCCTTAACTTGTGTGCACAGGGAATCCTTAGTTGCAGGATCCTTCTAATTAGGTGCCACTCCCGCTTTGAATCCCCTCTTCGGAATCTTGCTCCTACTCTCGCTTCCTAAATATTTATACTTGTTTATATTTTGAAAGAGATGCTTCCCTGCTCTCGCACCTGACTTTGTTGCTGATTCGCTTCACATTTGTGCAACTATAAGGGAGACTCCTCGGAACTCTTTAAGTTTTTATACTGTCCCTTTGAGATCATTGCAATGAATGAGGAATTCATGGTTGCAACTGTTTCATTGGCTCTAGCATCCAATGGTTTTCAAGTAATGGAATATTACCAATCACCCTCCACTATTTTGGACAATATTTATGGTTCTGCCTTTCAAGTGAATGAGAAGAGTCTTACGCCCCCTCCCAAATCTTCCAATCTGCCCCATTCACATCGATATATATCTCATTTAAGATTCCCATGAGTTGGAATCTTTCAATCTCCCACCCTTCATATTTCGGCAAAGCTTGTTATTCTACACGATGGACCACCCTGTGTGCTCATAACAATCTGTCACGCAGCAATCTTTACAAGAGGACAGAGTAAAGAGACATGAAAGCTGGGTTCAAGAGATACCACTCTCACCTAGAGGTGGGCATCGAGCCGAGTCGAGTCGAGGTGGGCCAAGCTTGGCTTGGCTTGTCCATGATGTACTCGAGTTCGAGCTCAAGCTCGAGCTTGGCCTCGAGCTCAACATTGAAGCTTGGCTTGTTTGCCAAAGCTATCGAGTCGAGTTTGAGTCGAGCTAGTGGTTCGAGTCGAGTCAAGTTTACCTCGAGTCGAGCTCGAGCTTGTTGGGTGAGAGAGTAATGGATTCTGTTCTTGATCCTCCTCCATTGATGAAAAATTCAAAAATCTTAAAAGAATCAAAATAAAACCCGATGAAAAAACCAAACAAAGCTTCGAATCGGATGAGGAAACCTGTAAGAACCAATCTGTTCTTGATCTTCTTCCACCAGTAAAAATCCAAGTACTAGAAAAGAAATAGAGCAGAACACAGATCAGAAATCTAATTAAAGAGCTCTAGCCAATCAGATCATTGGATTTCCTTGAAGCTCTAACAAATCTGAGAAAAACCCATCTCGGATTTCTTGGGTTTCTCGCCTAAGAAGTAGATCTCAAGAGATTGAAATCATATTATTGTGGAGCTAAAATGAAAACTGGTGGTGGTGGTCCGGGTGGGCGTGCAGCTGGCAGTGGGCAGAGAAAGAGAAGAAAGGGAAAGGGAAGGGAGTGCATGCAGTCGGGTAGAAACTCTAGGGCTTGTTTTTTATTTTTTTATTTTTAAGTTTAAACTTAAAACTTTTATATATATATATATATATATATATATATATATATATATAAAATATTTAATATTTAATATTTTTATTAATCGAGTCGAGTCGAGCTCGAGTTCGAGCTTCGAGTCGAGTCGAGTTCGAGTTCGAGTCGAGCTGAAATGCCCCCTGGTCGAACTTGGCTTGAACTCAACTCGAGCTTTAAATAATTAGCTTGGCTTGACTTGAATCGGTCATTCAAGTCGAGTCAATCCGAGCTGACTCAAGCCGAGTCGAGCGAGCTTTTCGAGCTATCTTGACTCGTGAACAGCCCTACTCTCACCCTAGGATCTTGCTAAACGAGCACCTTATCCCTCCACAATGCATTTGGCTCCTCTCCAAGCTCCCCCATCATTTGCTAAGTAGCATCCAATTTTTGTTGCTTATTCTTCCCATGCTAATATGCTTCCCCTACTTCAGAACATCCTTCCAAGCCATCGAGGGGATGCTTGGAAGCTCTAGATAGCCTACTTTTAAGTAGAGAACTAGCTCGTCTTTTCCCAATGTGGGACTACTTTTAAAGCACTCTTTTCAGAAGGCAATTGATTGTATGTATGTATGTATGCAGATATGCTGCATGCTGCATGCATACATAAGTGCATACGTCATGCATACATATGTAATATGTACGCACATGATTGGGTGTTACAGCAGATGGTGTATTTGGCAGAAGGCATCATCCCACTGAAACTTAGATCCCAACTTTGAAAATCTTAACCATGACATGTACCCATAAAATTTACTTTTAAGGTAGAAAACAGTATCTATTGTGACTTAATGCTTCCTCTGTGTTGATGATCTTTCTTATGGATCTGTGGCATCGCATGCAGGACCCATTGTTCGGTATTAGGTTGTTCAGTGTATGGTGCTCGGCATGGTACATGATTATGGTTATGTAACTGCCGTTATGACCGTTACATAGTGGTAATGGTGTTTTTAAATTTGGCCATGACAGCCATTACAGTCCCTATCGTAACGGTAGCAACGGCGGCCATTACAGTTATTGAATAGCTTGGTGCTGAAGGGTCTGAAAACCAAACATTGTGAAGCTCAAATTTGAAGCTGCTAGTCATAATCTTCCCAGTTTTTCTTTTCTTTTCTTTCCTTCTCTTTTCTCTGTTCTTTTATGAGCTGGTTGAAACCCATGAGCTCATGTGCAACACAGTGCCCACCAAATTTGAGTTTGTGGAATCAACCACTCTTCATTGGCTTCGTTGTCAGAACCTTGCATCAGAAAAACTGTTTTAGAGTTCAATTGAATTCATTTGGGTATGGCAGGGAAAATGCTTTGAGCTCATTTGAAACCAATTGGTGTTTTTAAAAACAGGAGGCCATTTTGTTGGATCTTCTCAGAGTCGTCAGCCATCACCGTGCCCGGCTGGCCACTCCGATCCGCACGGTTCAGAAGATATATGCTGATGCTGATGTGGACAACATCCCGTTTTCAGAGACCATTTTCACCCGTGCTGGAGCAGCCACTCCCCGACCATTGCTGCTGATTGAGCCCCCATCTAGAATCCACAGTGACGATAGAACAACAAAAGCACGTTCCCCACGTGCAAATGAAGAACAAGTTGCGAAGGCAGTTGTGCTGGACTCCAAGGAGACAGGTTCAGCAACAGACACCTCAGCCCAACATGCCTCTGACAACAGGCAGTCCAAGAAGGCAGGTTCTGGAGATGCTCGCTCAAAGAGCGGGAAGGTCGAAGGTGCTCCATCTGTAGTTCCAGCATCACCCCCCTTGCCCAAGCAACAGCTTGAAGGCCTGGACTCAATAGGCGAAAAGACGGACAGTCTGCCATCAACATATCACGTGAAGCATGAAAGTGAGAGGTCACCACCCACACCCCCAACCCCACCGATTGCCAGGCCTGCCTTGGAGGAGAACATAGTGCTAGGTGTTGCATTAGAGGGCTCAAAGCGGACCCTTCCGATTGAAGAAGGGATGGGTCCCACATTGAACCCTGCTGAGGCGAAGGAGTTAGCTACATGCCGGAATGGGAATGGGTCCTCGTCCGCCACTGCTGGGAAGGATAAGAAAGACAATCAACTTCCTGCAGTTCCCGGTACAGCCAGCAGTGATCAGAGGGATCAGGAAAGATAAGCTGTGGGAGTGTGTTGTAATATTGGGAAGAAAAATGCATAAAGCTGTGTTTTTGGAGGGCTGTTGTTATGCATTTGTATATGTTCGCTAGGTTAATCATATCCATTAAATTGAGGATTTCTACGTGTCTATTTTATTACACGCACGTCTCTCTTGAAAGATAATCTGAACCGTTCGTTCATGTCCTGGACTGATGCTACTCAGGCCATTAAAAGAAAAGAAAAGTTTTTTATTTTATTTTATTTGACCAGGTGATTGTTGTGTGAAATGAATATTTAGTGGCTCATATTTAAGTTCCAAGAATTTTAAAGGTGTGCATCATCAATGAAGCATGATTATAAGACCATAGCTTTTGTACGGTGGTAATGAAAACACAAACAGTCCAGGTCATTCTATGGATGCAAAACGGCCGAGTTAGCAAATCAATCGGTTCTGTAGGGGTGGAAGGGCTGGGGCCATGCTAGGCCCGAGCCTGGTCTAACCTACCATGGTCAATCACAGCAGCCCAAGCCTGAGATCCAAAAGAAAATCATAGAGCCTGGGCCTGACTTATCCCAGCCCAAAAAATTATAGGTACCAATATGATACATCTGTTCATCAGGTGGGGCCGAATGCATGTGTTGCCTAATGGACTTGAAAGGCATAGGATAGACCCACATGTTCACATCAAATAGGCCTAGCAGGTGTGGCCAGAATTACTTGGAGCCCGGGCCCAACCTAGAAATTGATCAAGCCATGCATCCCATGCCCAACCCAGAAATTGATTTGAGCCATACATTCCATGCCCATTCCCAGTCCACAGCTTGAAAACAGATGGTGGAAAATTTTAGAAATTGAACATTTGTCATATATTAAGTGAAGTTAAGCGTCCAAATTTTGGAACCCACTGTAGATAGGTTATCATTATATTGATTAAATGATTCTAATCTCGTAACCTCTGACAGGCATTTATTTGTTGGAATCTGGCCTCCTATGCCGAGCTAGAGCATCGTACCATATATCAGACATGGGTAATTCAAGTTGTGAATCCGACAAATTGAAAAGAGAACTAAATGAGACTAACTACCGAACAAATTGAGGAATTCTGAAATATGTTGAATTGCAAACTGTGAATTTAAATCCGAATAAACTGAACTGTGATTCAGTTAACTATGATCCAAAATGTCCAAACTGAAAGGCCCACTGTGGATGGAGCATGGACTGAAATCACATTGATCAAAGTTTCTTAAATCGGTGTCTGTCAAATGAACAACTAAGGGGTCATTTGGATGCCTGTAAATGAGGCAATAAATCATTTACAACTTGTGTTTGGATGGCCAGACTGTAAATGATTTACAGCTTTTTGCCCCTTCTCATTTACAAGCAAAAACTAAGGATTTCATTTACAACTTGTCAGACTCCAACGGCTCTTTCTTTGAATGCATTGCTGTAAAGGAGAGATCTCCCTCTCTCCTTTGTCTCTAAGAACTCCAACATCTCTCTCTCTCTCTCTCTCTCTCTCTCTCTCTCTCTCTCTCTCTCTCTCTCTCTCTCTCCCCCAATGGCAGCAGATATTGCTACCAGCCCCCTCTTGATTATTCCCATGACGTGCCGAGAGTCCTGCCCATTTGATCGATTGGATTTTCAACGGTCCTTGAATTGTCCAAGAATGACATTATATATATATATATAGCAAAGCCTTCTTGGTGTATCCACAGAATTCAACTCACTGATGCTGCCCCTCATAGATAGTTTGAACTGCATTCACAAACCACAGCTAACTCAGCTCATTTTTTTGGGGACTGACTTCAGTGCAATGGGTGCACACTTGATTGATCACTCATTTGAGTTCGATGCGACTCATCCGAGTTTACTTGGTCTGTGTTGAGTCTAATTTGTTTAGGCACCAGAAAATCAGGACTTGGCCTGACTCAGCTGAGTCAGACCGAGTCGGTCCATGTCTCCAAATCTCAAAAACCATTCACAGAGGATAGGAATCCAACTTGTACACCTCCAAACAGGTGGATACTCAGATCCTATTTATAAGGGTGCTGGAATTCCCACCCACCGGATTTGAACATCAGACTCCCCCACACAGCTACCTTTTGGCATGCTTCATGTTTTCAAACAGCGGATACAAGAAACACCCATGAACCAGAGATTACATCAAACAAAATTGTTCTACCTGTCCAATTCAACGGCATCTATTGAATGGCCACAATGAAAAACATCCAATGGTTCGAATTCAACCCACAAGATGCCCATTAATCAGGTTGTTGTTGTTCAATCAACCTGATTTCAAGCTTCTGCATCGACTGTGGGTCCCATGATTCAGGCAGCTCAGTTTGAGTTACATGTGTGCCATGTGTACAATTCTACACTAGTCTTCCATACATGCCATGGCTCGAAAATCAGGCTCGTCCACTGAACATAGGAGCCACATTTTACTAAAAGCTGGACAGTTAAAAGAATTGATGAATCATTTTACATAAAAATGTCCTAAATTACCCATGTTGTCCACTTAATGATTGGTTAAGCCCACCCGATGAACCGCCGTGATCTTGCCCTCACAATTAGCTAGAGGAGGATCATCGATTAAGTGGGGCTCCAAGCACACAAGATCAGAAAACCTTGTTCCAAAAAAATATCATGAGGATTTTATTAACAGGCCCAGAAGCATATGCAAATCTAATCAGCAAACTTCTGTCAGAAGCTGCAATTTGAAATTCAGTAGCAATACTGACCAAATCAAGATTCGTACGGTTTAAATCAGAAATGAGAAAAAATTAATAAATGAAAATAAAGAAAAGACTTCCAAGTTGGGAGCGAATTTCAAGCTTCTGACAGTGAATGAATTAATGGAATGATGGCAATGGAGAAGGAATATTTGGAATATTTTCGAAAGTCTTTCGCTAATACTTCGAGCCAGCAAGAAAGGAAGATATCTAAGACTGAGTTTCTTCAGCAGCAGCGCTGGCGGCACTCAGATCCACCGTTAGATCAAGGACCTAAACCACGGAAAAACAGAAAGAAAATTATTAGTTTAAAGAATTCATTGAGCTTTTTGATTAAATCGACAGGATACATTTCGAGATTGGGAATTAGTCACCCAAATTGTGATTAGGCCGAGTAGGGTATGAGTTGGCCTGAGTCATGTGGGAACAACAGGAAAGCGGTAAATGAATGCAAAAACTTCGTATCTACACCCGTCTGATCATCCATAGAAGCCGAGTACATAGTAATCACGACTCAGCTGGTGAATGAAAAAGGAACCAGCTGAATCATTTGGGTTGGATAGGAGTCACTAATCACATTGGAAATTCATACTCGTGACCTCCACCGAGTCAACTTGGTCGAATATCAAAACTATGATTGGAAGTACAGTCAGTGTACAGTGATTTCCTGGATAAAAGGAGGTTTGACTTGTTGCAATCATTGAATTTAAAGAACACTACCACGAGATACTACTGAGAAAGAAGGGCTAAAATTTGCAGATTTACATGGTTGAGGAATTATACTAGGACCCTCAACCCAAGGCTCTGCATTGGTTCTGATGAGTGGAACCCATGCTTCAATAATCCAGACCAATGGTCTGCATCTCATGACAATGGACAGACCATACACCGAAAATCTCTCTGATTGAAAGATCCTAACCACCAATCATGGGCCTCTTGCCACTTGAATGTGGGCCACTCCCATATTTATCTTTTCCCACAATTAGTTTCTAGGCAATAAATCAAAATGTTAGGAATTAAGATTGTTCTATGAAGGAAATTTTTCTATGCATAGTCCACCTACTGTAGGGCCCAGCAAACAAATGGCCCGGGACTGGATCACTGAAGCTGGGGACAACTATATTGTGAAAGACATCCGGTTGAGGATCATATAACCCACGAGGCCATGATCAAAATCCAAAGATTTATAGTTGCTCAATAATCCAAACTGCCATCAAGATAGAGTCATCTTCAGGCACTCTACACAAAATTAAGGTTCCGTGAGCCATCCCTTGATAAATTTCTAAACTTTCCCATCTTGGACACTTCCAGATAGAATCATCATCATCTTAGAACTTTCTCCCAGCAGTTTGGGGTTGTGTATTGAATGGTAGATTGGCAAATTCATGATCAGCTGCTCAGCAGACATCGACCTTCCTCTTTCACCTGGGCTCTTGGAACCAACCACTCACATGCTAACATAATCCCACCCCTGTATTGACCCCAGACCAACTATTACATGCACACCCCAAAAGACAAGTAATCAAAGTAGGGTAATGGAGGGGCAGTTGACAGGCAAGCCACAAGCCACAAAGCACATAGCACTGGCTCACGTGAAAAAGTCATGACAAGTAGTTAGCGGCATAAAATAGCAGGGAACCCAATGATACATGATTACCAAAACATCTCACATGCCAACATGGTTAGGCCCCACGATAGTTAGCAAACCTCCCTTTTATACTGTATTTTTTTTTTTAAATGCAAACCGTTTAAAAATCCATATATTTCAGAAGATAGGAAAAGAACTCATTTTTAGGCAAACCAAATTAAGGCACTTTTTTTTTTCCAAAAAATAAAAAACAAAAGAAAAAGAACTTTGTGGGGGTGATTTAAAAATAGAAATTGGTGGTCGCCACCACTGATTCAATTGAGTAAATGGTGGAAGATTTTGGTAGAGATGGATCAGTTTACATGTAGAATAATCGAAAAGGAAGGATTTAAGAGAGTTGAAGAATAATATTAACCCACTATTTGATTACCTATATACACAATTGCTTATGCATATAGATATTTAATCATTTTAATTGAAGTTCTTTACTTGACATATTTAGTCCTTTTTAAATTAAAAAAAAATTACATTTTGATTTATTGAATGAATTGGAACTGTATTAAACCTGAACTTTTCATTCTCTGTATTTTTGACATTTCCATTTTTTAATAAAAAATTTGACCATCTTTTTAATGGTTGAGTTGAAACTGAATTAAACCTGAACATTTCCTGTACCCCTTTTTTGCCATATGTCATTTCACTAAGAGTCCCACACTGCACCTTACCACAACTATTTCATGGTGCACACGGAGGGGAACTTGTGAACATTTACCTAGAACATGCAATGCTAGATGAACCCACTAAGCATGGGACATTTCCAAAAAGAGTAATGTTTTAAATTTCATACTGTTCTTTTTGGCCATTCACTAAATACCAAGTACTTATGCCACCTTGGAAAGTTAATGACTATTTGATCAGTTCAACAAATGCAGGCGTGATTCTAAGTCCATGAGAATTAAACAGCAAAATTACCTTTCCAGTTATCTGACTGTACATGTCGATCACATCTACCACTGTCGACTCGAAGTGTGTTGTTGCATCGTAACTCTGCAGGGAATTCCAATGACCACATCCAATTAATAAATGTTTTACTCCAAAACAAAAAGGGAAAGGCAATCCACTTTTCTGTGTGGTGCGATTTTATAGTGGCAGTGTCAAGTATGCCGCTCTGGTTCAGTCATAAAAAAGGCAGGGTTTGCACAATTTGGCCCGTTTGGATGGTGGGTGAATCCTGAATTTTTTGACTTCTTTTCTTCCAAAAGGGTTTGGATCTAAAACTATTGGATGTTTGGTTTGACTTCGTTGTGGAATATAGTCTTGGATATGAGTTCTTGGCTTTCTGCAAGAGCGAACGCTTGTTCACGCCACAACGGATAATTTGTAGGACTGAGTTTGAGGGTAATGAAGTTACCAACATTGAGAGATAGTGAAGTCATGGTTGCAGGGAGCTGCTGGGTTGTGCCGTGTGGTCACACAAGGCTTTGATACCAAGAAGAAAAATTGAAAAACGATGGAGATGTTTGAAACACAAAACTGCTGTCTTATTCTAGAAAAACGTGAACACTTGGCAATATTCTCAATGATATGCTCTGCATCTTGTCTGATTTCAAATTTCAAACACCACCAAAGAGGATCTGATCTGATTTGATTTGATTTGATTTGATCTGATTTGATTTTTTTCCTCCAATGTAGATTTCAAATTTCAAACACCACCAAAGAGGATCTGATTTGATCTGATTTGAATTTTTTCCTCCAACGTAGATTTGTCCTGCTGGATCTGGGTTGTGCTAATACAACTAAGGGGTCATTTGGATACCTGTAAATGAGGCAATAAATCATTTACAACTTGTGTTTGGATGGCCAGACTGTAAATGATTTACAGCTTTTTGCCCCTTCTCATCATTTGGATGCCTGTAAATGAGGCAATAAATCATTTACAACTTGTGTTTGGATGGCCAGACTGTAAATGATTTACGGCCTTTTGCCCCTTCTCATTTACAAGCAAAAACTAAGGATTTCATTTACAACTTTTCAGACTCCAACGGCTCTTTCTTTGAATGCATTGCTGTAAAGAAGAGATCTCCCTCTCTCCTTTGTCTCTAAGAACTCCAACATCTCTCTCTCTCTCTCTCTCTCTCTCTCTCTCTCTCTCTCTCTCTCTCTCTCTCTCTCTCTCTCTCTCCCAATGGCAGCAGATATTGCTACCAGCCCCCTCTTGATTATTCCCGTGACGTGCCGAGAGTCCTGCCCATTCGATCAATTGGATTTTCAACGGTCAGCAACATTGGTAGACATCATATATATATATATATATATATATATATATATATATATATATATATATATATATATAGCAAAGCCTTCTTGGTGTATCCGCAGAATTCAACTCACTGATGCTGCCCCTCATAGATAGTTTGAACTGCATTCACAAACCCCAGCTAACTCAGCTCATTTTTTTGGGGACTGACTTCAGTGCAATGGGTGCACACTTGATTGATCACTCATTTGAGTTCGATGCGACTCATCCGAGTTTACTTGGTCTGTGTCGAGTCTAATTTGTTTAGGCACCAGCAAATCAGGACTTGGCCTGACTCAGCTGAGTCAGACTCAACGAGTCGGTCCATGTCTCCAAATCTCAAAAACCATCACAGAGGGTAGGAATCCAACTCGTACACCTCCAAACAGGTGGATACTCAGATCCTATTTATAAGGGCGCTGGAATTCCCACCCACCGGATTTGAACATCAGACTCCCCTGCACAGCAACCTTTTGGCATGCTTCATGTTTTCAAACAGCGGATACAAGAAACACCCATGAACCAGAAATTACATCAAACAAAATTGTTCTACCTGTCCAATTCAACGGCATCTATTGAATGGCCACAATGAAAAACATCCAATGGTTTGAATTCAATCCACAAGATGCCCATTAATCAGGTTGTTGTTGTTCAATCAACCTGATTTCAAGCTTCTGCATCGACTGTGGGTCCCATGATTCAGGCGACTCAGTTTGAGTTACATGTGTGCCATGTGTACAATTCTACACTAGTCTTCCATACATGCCATGGCTAGAAAATCAGGCTCGTCCACTGAACATAGGAGCCACATTTTACTAAAAGCTGGACAGTTAAAAGAATTGATGAATCATTTTACATAAAAATGTCCTAAATTACCCATGTTGTCCACTTAATGATTGGTTAAGCCCACCCGATGAACTGCCGTGATCTTGCCCTCACAATTAGATAGAGGAGGATCATTGATTAAGTGGGGCTCCAAGCACACAAGATCAGAAAACCTTGTTCCAAAAAAATATCATGAGGATTTTATTAACAGGCCCAGAAGCATATGCAAATCTAATCAGCAAACTTCTGTCAGAAGCTGCAATTTGAAATTCAGTAGCAATACTGACCAAATCAAGATTCCTATGGTTTAAATCAGAAATGAGAAAAAATTAATAAATGAAAATAAAGAAAAGACTTCCAAGTTGGGAGCGAATTTCAAGCTTCTGACAGTGAATGAATTAATGGAATGATGGCAATGGAGAAGGAATATTTGGAATATTTTCGAAAGTCTTTTGCAAATACTTCGAGCCAGTAAGAAAGGAAGATATCTAAGACTGAGCTTCTTCAGCAGCAGCGCTGGCGGCACTCAGATCCACCGTTAGATCGAGGACCTAAACCACGGAAAAACAGAAAGAAAATTATTAGTTTAAAGAATTCATTGTGCTTTTTGATTAAATCGACAGGATACATTTCGAGATTGGGAATTAGTCACCCAAATTGTGATTAGGCCGAGTCGGGTATGAGTTGGTCTGAGTCATGTGGGCAACAACAGGAAAGCGGTAAATGAATGCAAAAAATTCGTATCTACACCCATCTGATCATCCATAGAAGCCGAGTACATAGTAATCAACGACTCAGCTGGTGAATGAAAAAGGAACCAGCTGAATCATTTGGGTTGGATAGGAGTCACTAATCACATAGGAAATTCATACTCGTGACCTCCACCGAGTCAACTTGGTCGAATATCAAAACTATGATTGGAAGTACAGCCAGTGTACAGAGATTTCCTGGATAAAAGGAGGTTTGACTTGTTGCAATCATTGAATTTAAAGAATACTACCACCAGATACTACTGAGAAAGAAGGGCTAAAATTTGCAGATTTACATGGTTGAGGAATTATGATAGGATCCTCAACCCAAGGCTCTGCATTGGTTCTGATGAGCGGAACCCATGCTTCAATAATCCAGACCAATGGTCTGCATCTCATGACAATGGACAGTCCATACACCGAAAATCTCCCTGATTGAAAGATCCTAACCACCAATCATTTGCCTCTTGCCACTTGAATGTGGGCCACTCCCATATTTATCTTTTCCCACCATTAGTTTCTAGGCAATAAATCAAAATGTTAGGAATTAAGATTGTTCTATGAAGGAAATTTTTCTATGCATAGTCCACCTACTGTAGGGCCCAGCAAACAAATGGCCCGGGACTGGATCACTGAACCTGGGAACAACTATATTGTGAAAGACATCCAGTTGAGGATCATATTACCCACGAGGCCACGATCAAAATCCAAAGATTTATAGTTGCTCAATAATCCAAACCGCCATCAAGATAGAGTCATCTTCAGGCACTCTACACAAAATTAAGGTTCCGGGAGCCATCCCTTGATAAATTTCTAAACTTTCCCATCTTGGACACTTCCAGATAGAATCATCATCATCTTAGAACTTTCTCCCAGCAGTTTGGGGTTGTGTATTGAATGGTAGATTGGCAAATTCATGATCAGCTGCTCAGCAGACATCGACCTTCCTCTTTCACCTTGGCTCTTGGAACCAACCACTCACATGCCAACATAATCCCACCCCTGTATTGACCCCAGACCAACTATTACATGCACACCCCAAAAGGCAAGCAATCAAAGTAGGGTAATAGAGGGGCAGTTGACAGAGAAGCCACAAGCCACAAAGCACATAGCACTGGCTCACGTGAAAAAGTCATGACAAGTAGTTAGCGGCATAAAATAGCAGGGAACCCAATGATGCATGATTACCAAAACATCTCACATGCCAACATGGTTAGGCCCCACGATAGTTAGGAAACCTCCCTTTTAAACTGTATTTTTTTAAAAAAATGCAAACCGTTTAAAAATCCATATATTTCAGAAGATAGGAAAAGAACTCATTTTTAGGCAAACCAAATTAAGGCACCTTTTTTTTCCAAAAAATAAAAAACAAAAGAAAAAGAACTTTGTGGGGGTGATTTAAAAATAGAAATTGGTGGTCACCACCACTGATTCAATTGAGTAAATGGTGGAAGATTTTGGTAGAGATGGATCAGTTTACATGTAGATTAATCGAAAAGGAAGGATTTAAGAGAGTTGAAGAATAATATTAACCCACTATTTGATTACCTATATACACAATTGCTTATGCATATAGATATTTAATCATTTTAATTGAAGTTCTTTACTTGACATATTAAGTCCTTTTTTAAAAAAAAAATTTACATTTTGATTTATTGAATGAATTGGAACTGTATTAAACCTGAACTTTTCATTCTCTGTATTTTTGACATTTCCATTTTTTAATAAAAAATTTGACCATCTTTTTAATGGTTGAGTTGAAACTGAATTAAACCTGAACATTTCCTGTACCCCTTTTTTGCCATATGTCGTTTCACTAAGAGTCCCACACTGCACCTTACCACCAACTATTTCATGGTGCACACGGAGGGGAACTTGTGAACATTTACCTAGAACATGCAATGCTAGATGAACCCACTAAGCATGGGACATTTCCAAAAATAGTAATGTTTTAAATTTCATACTGTTCTTTTTGGCCATTCACTAAATACCAAGTACTTATGCCACCTTGGAAAGTTAATGACTATTTGATCAGTTCAACAAATGCACGCATGATTCTAAGTCTATGAGAATTAAACAGCAAAATTACCTTTCCGGTTATCTGACTGTACATGTCGATCACATCTACCACTGTGGACTCGAAGTGTGTTGTTGCATCATAACTCTGCAGGGAATTCCAGTGACCACATCCAATTAATAACTGTTTAACTCCAAAACAAAAAGGGAAAGCCAAACCACTTTTCTGTGTGGTGGGATTTTATAGTGGCAGTGTTAAGTATGCCGCTCTGGTTCAGTCATAAAAAAGGCAGGGTTTGCACAATTTGGCCCGTTTGGATGGTGGGTGAATCCTGAATTTTTTGACTTCTTTTCTTCCAAAAGGGTTTGGATCTGAAACTATTGGATGTTTGGTTTGACTTCGTTGTGGAATATAGTCTTGGATATGAGTATTCTCAAAATGGTACAAAATTCAGCATTCATCAAACTTATGGTGATGAGAACAAAGTCTATAAAGAAGAACAAATGCATATACTTACAGTAGATATGAAGCAATTGTCGTCGACATTCTTGTTGGAAGGTTCATATCTGTCATAGATGTCAAAAAATGTCTCCTCTACGGGTCCGAGTAGCTCGATTCCAGGCTTCAGTTCTACCTCAGGCTGGTCGGTCTCTGCTTCGGTAGAAACAAATGCAATGTATTTTCCTTTTGGAGCTACATTGTGAGCATAGGAGCAGCAGAACAAGTACCTGTCATCAGGGTGAAAATCCAAGACCACTTTTAACAGAGGTGTTATGATGCTCGGTCAATTGAAGTGACATCTTTTGTTAAACCTTGCATCCTTACAGGTGGGACCCACATTTGGCAAGCTAGTCTGTTCATCCTATTGGTTCCATCATTGAATTGGGCACACACAGATCTCTCCCTCATCGGAAGATCCTATTCATGGGATGGCTGGCTTGAAAATGGACAGTTATAGCTGAAAAACCATGCCTAAGATGGTATCATCTTGTGGGAGAGATTTTTGAGGTTAACCCCATCCACAATTGGCCCCACCATTCAATCAGTTTGGATGACCAAAAGGAGGGCCCCACCATATAGAAAAGGCTTCAATATTCAGGCCATTACTGACCCCACAGAATTTAGAAGTTATAATTAGTTGGGACCTGAGACGAGTGCATATACATGGAAACAAACATACAAATACAAGTCACTGTGAGAAAATACTGAGGTCATACATATCTGATTTACGTCCCAGCTGTTTTTGTGGCAGAATAACCTGCACTGAATGAGAGTCACTGGTATTTGGAATGGGATGATTCATAATACATATTGCGCGAGCTACTCTTCCGACCTTTTGAACCTGTTGGAATTAGTGGGTTACAATCCAAAGGACCATTTTAGAAAACCAAGGCAACAGTTAAATCACTACACTGAACTAGAATCATTTGTAACCATACCTTGTCAGGCAAATAAGAAGGATCACAAACAACCTTCTTGCATTTAGCAGTTTCTCCCTCAGATGTCACACCAAAAGCTTTTCCACTTGCATCAAACTCTACCTGTAATACTGGCATCAGATACTCATAGGAGGTGCTGGTGCTAGTTAATTTATAAACAAGAAAAGAATCAGAGAGCAAAAAGATCTGCTAACCATTAGCAAATCAGGCAATATACATATACATTTATACATACAGGAGAATGTTCCAGCGCACCTAGTGCATAGAAACCTTCCATAATTTAGTTGTATTTGCACACGTACGTATCCATATAACCGATCTGGACTGTATATTCAGTGAGATCAACTTTTCATAGGCTACTTCAGAAAAATCATGCTGATTGGATGATTTTAACCATCTGTAAGATAACCCTTTCAACACAGAGAACTGATTACTGACAACAACTTGTTTGTAATGTACCTACAACCCCGCTTTACAAGCATTTTCCCTTCAAAACATATTTGATATTTCCGAGGGAATTTGGAAATCAAAATTCTGAATTGTAGCACAGAACAGGTTGTAGGTGATCTGTCCTCTTTAATATAACCATCTGTTTCTCAAGTAATCATTTGGATGGTCAATATTGTCTGACCAAAGTGACTCAAGAACCATAAGCAATACAAGGTGAGGTCCACCGATTGAATGGTTGACATTGATGACTGGGCCTATTATCTATAAATGGTCTTGGCCATTCATTTTTTTGCAGGCTATGGATCAGCAGTTAGGATGATCTATCTGCATGGTTTTTTCAGCGCAGCCTATGAGAGTGGGTTGGACTAAATGGAAATTCCCCATGGGTGTAAAATGCAACTAGGTACACAGGAAGGATCCCATGTTCTTATTTCTGGAACATTCTCCACACACATGCATCCTGATAGGAGTGTGCCATGACTGATTCTGTTTATGGGATAGAAATCATAGAATTGCAAGAACTTTGGGATTTTAAAAGATTTGAAGGTTAACAAAAAAAAAAAAAAAAAAACCAAAACAAACAAACCTTGCACTCTGGCTTGTTAAGCATGTAGGTGCCACCATAAACAGCACTTAGACGAGCAAATGCCTGAAATTTACAACATATTAACGAAGCATTTGGTAAACTTCCATACAAGCACAGGTATGGGCAGAAACATACCTGAGGGAGCTCTCCCAGTCCGTACATTGGGTAAATATATGGAGAACCTCCTTGAAAGCGTGCCAAGGACTCTGCGTAAAGCTAAATAAACAAAGGACTAGATAATTAGCAGCTCAAATATTTCTTCAATTATACAAAAATTGAGAAAATAATGAAGATTTATTCATCCACAAACAATTGTTTGGTTACTTTTGCTAACATTATTTTTAATTTTCTTATGGAAGAAATTTTATATTTAGTAGGATTCATCAATTGCAAACTGGATATCTGAAATGAAACATGTGAGTAGAAAATGTGAGAATCAATACAACAATCTCAAAGTGAATTAAGAAAGTTAAAGAGGTTAATTATGTAACCTTTGAACCCCAAAATACTTGGTTTTCAATAGCAAGACCAGTACTCTTTATTTAAATGGAAACATTAGCCTTGTTACCTTCATCCTCTTTATAGTATCCATCGCAGGCTCATCCAAGTAGTGATCATCTCTATGAAGCGCCACAGCATGTCCAATAAAATCAACTGTATTGTCTTCTAACCCATATTTCCTACATAAAAAAGTAAAGCTCATCTGATCCTCATCATGCATTTGAATGTAGATAACATGCAAAATTGCAGCCTAAGAAATCTGTTTCCAAATCGCGAAACCCAGAAAAAGTTCAAAATGTATGCATGCATAATACAAGCTTTCATTAAGTCTCCCTCACTGTTAGTGCCACGGGCCCTTGACACATTTTGAAAACCTTTCATTATCAATATACATAATTCATTTATCAAGTGAAACACATTGCATTTTAAAAGAAAGAAATGACAAGGAAAGTAAGTAGAAGTGTTGGAAATGGGTAGTATCAAGTTCTGATATGGTATCATTTCAAATAAAAATATTTGCACGAAATAGGAAAAATTAAGTCACTATCCTTAAAGAATATAATGCTCACAGGTTAAATGCACCTAAAAGAAATAAATAATGCATCAAATACCAACTCAGGTTAAATGCACCTAAAAGAAATAAATAATGCATCAAATACCAACTCAGTACAAGTCAATAAACTAGGAACGTGGGTGGAAGTAGTAAGAGAAGACTTGATGACCTACTAACTGAAGTTATGGCCGTCGAAAGAGTGGAAAAGGATTCATGTAGCTGACCCCAATTAGTTGGAATAAGGCTTTAGATAGTGGTAGAGGTGGTGGTGGTGATGATGATAAGTCAATAAACTATTAAAAGTTTGTTTGAATGTACTATTAAGCTTAATTGCAACAACACATTCAGTAAAGTTGAAATGAACAAGTTGGAATTTTCTATCTTACCATTAAACATGCTTTTGGGCATACCACTGAACTGATTAAGTTTTATATATATATATATATATATATATATATATATATATATATATATATTCTGCATTTATTTGATTGAACTGATTGAGTTCAATAAAGTGGAAATTAGCAAATTGGATGTCCCTAACCTAGTATTTGCATCAAGGGGATCCAAACTATAATCATGTTACTTTCAAGCTGGACTATAAAGGAATAAGTGATTGCAATTTGAGGGCTAGTTCCTCATTTTGAATATTGAGGACACGTCCAATTTTCTCATACCTCTATTGAACTTATGATTTTTAAATTTTCATTTCAATACAATAATCTATCCAAATTGAGTAAAACTGTAACATAAATAACAAATCATCAAATTAAAATACACAGCAATAACTTTAACGCAAGCCGAATGAAACGTCATTGGCTACAGGGCCAAACCAGCGCATGCATTAACAACTAGCTCAGCAGGTACAAGTTAACAGAGCATAACAAGGATAAAGATGAGATAAATACGAAATAACTTCTCTTGTTGTAACTTTTGTGAGGTCCAGCCCTTCATGTGATTTTGGATCACTCTCCTCAAAATCTTGCACGTAAATGAAGAACTTCCTAGCACGACGCTTTTCAAAGAGACCCATTAGTTGGGATTTCAGTGCTTCCACATCAGTAGCTGGAACTTTGTAAATCTGGTGATTACAGTAAAATGTAAACATGGATTAACCCAAATGACATGATTGACATTTAATTATAATTCTACAATAGGTTAAATAAAAATATTAGGAACTAGGAAAATCAAACTGGCCGTACTTTTCCTTTATTGTAGACAAAACTACCATCAACGGCCTTAAAGTTCAGATATTTAGTAACATCAGTATGGATGAGAACACGGACCAGAGTGCCATTGGCCATCATGAACTGCCGAAGGAAACAGAAAACACACGTTGTCAGAGTTACATGGAGAACTAAAGAGAGAAAATCCATATTAAATGCAAGAAGTTCCATCATATCCAAGTTTTAAAGACTGACCATTTAATAGAGAACAACATGAAAGTAAATAAACTTGATTTAAGTATTCGGAATTTGATGAGCAGCTAACCACAACATAAAACTCATAGCAAACAAATGAAATGCAATAAACTGTCACACAATTTTAATGTACTGGAACTTATTGAAGATTCTACTTGCACACCATCAATGAGTAAAGACTAGGGTCCATGACAATCCCAAGAAAGTGGTCCTACCAATCACGGACCTTATCAAAATATGAACCGATATATTTTATTGATAATATAGAAAAAATGTAAAAAGAATTACATGGCCAAGAGACGGACTAGCAGATTGGATCATCTGTATAAGGTTTAATGAATAAATTTAACCAAATGGTATCTCAATTTGCAAGTTCAAAATTTTTCTGACTTTCTAAAGTTACAAGTTCAATTTCCGGAGCTCTAAAATTGTACGTCTTTTATTGGTAGCAAACATAATTGTTTCAAGCCAAGTTGCCTAGGTGTACCTTTATTGATTCCTATAGCCCCAGCTAAGCAACTTTGAGAATGTATGGTTCACGGCATGAAACATAGAATTTAAGAAATACGGATAGAAAATATTTAATATTTTAGGATATGGATATAGAAAAGTAATCCAGTTGACTCCAAGCACTGTAAGTTCTAGTTTTTCTAGTTGCATCTTCTAGTTGCATCAGGACACTTGAACAACCCGATCAATCAATCTAGGCTGCCCGTTAGCTCTGGTACAGTTATAGTGAGCTACTTTGCAAAAAATCACACTGATGAACAATTCTAACCATCCAATCGATAGCTTATAAAATGGATGGTTCTGATCATTTCTGAAAATATGTGTCCAATTGACAATCTGAACTGCCTATTTGTTGAAACACATCTTGGATTTCTTATGGTTCCTAATAATCATTTTTGTTACACAATCCTAACCATAAAACATCCCATCCATGGCTTGGAAAATGTATGGTTATAAGAAAGGACAACCCGGACGGATTGGATCATCTGATAAGTGTGATTTTCACAAGGTAGCCAATGAAATTTGTCTACACCTAAGGGACAGACCAGATCCATCAATTGGACTAGCTAAGTGGCTTAATGCAACTAGGAGAATTATAACTTTAGTGCTCTATGAGCACTGTATTCCGAAGCACTGAATCACCTCTCATAGATACAAGCTCCTTGTGAAATAGACCAAGCACAACCCAAAAATCAAGTACCTTTGGGATCATATCGACATTGTACTCCCTGCTTGAGCCCAAATTTTCCGGAGGCTTATCATTGCTCCTAAACCGCTTCCAAAGCTACATATGTGAAAAAAATAAAATAATGAGATGATTCCAAGGATGAAGTGGTTATCAAACAATATGGCGTGTTAAAATCAATCACAGAAACACCTGAGTGAGATTAAGTGAGGTTGACTCTCCTCCATAGTAGTCATTCCTATCCATATGAAGTACCTGTTTCAAACAGTTACACAAAAATCAGAACTCAAGAGGTCATTTATGAATAAATTACAATGATAATGGATATTTATGACAAGCAAGTGGAAGGGAAACTATGTCATAAGTATGGTTTCCTCAGGTTCAGAGTTTGTAAAAGCAAGGCCCACAATTTGGTGATTTAGACTGTACATATGACAGGCCCCACAGTGGATGGATTGTGCCCCGAAAAATCTCCTTGATAGGTCATTCCTAACTCATCAATCGGTGGTCTGAAAATCTGAAAACAGTTGTGGCATCAACAAATTTCTATATCTTGAGATAACCATTTTGGTTCGAGGAGAGCATCAAGCAGCCCAAATTTCAGTGAAGGGGTGGATTTATTTTTTTAAAAAAAACTTAATTATAATTGTATAAAAGCCCAAGCCTGGTTTGCATCTGTCTTACTTAAAAGGAAGAAGGCTTCTTAGTTCATAAATACACCAATCAAACACCATGTTCTTTCTATTCAGCCATATCAAGGGATCAACCAGAAACCAATGAAATTGGATGCCTTTCAGAGGAACTATATGATCCCTGACATGAGAATATGTGATGACCCTAGTTCCTCAGATTGTGCAATTTGGCCCATGTTTTGTGATCCAGACATCTGAAACTCTCCCACATTGGAAGATCCTAACTATCCAATCTTTGGCCTTTCTTCCTGTTGAGAATGGACTGTATTTGTGTGTGTGTGTGTGTGTGTGTGTGTGTGTGTGTGTGTGTGTGTTTTCCTGGATTGTTGACTTGCAAGACACCAACATTAGCATTAGGATTACTCCTACCCAGAGATTTTCAGGTACAGCTCATCTACAGCGGGCCCATCAGGTCAACTTTCTGGATCATCAAACTACAGGCAAACTGATATGAACTGAGGAACCAAGGATACTATACACATCCTCGGGTCACATATCATATTCTTCCTTATCAAGTGCTAGGTGAAGGACATTTTTAACTCTTTTTTTTTTTTTTTTTGGGATTCAGAAGAAGGAAACATAGTTCCAAGAAACTGGAATTCCTTGTGTTTCCATCATCAACGTCATCATTGTTGTCTTGTTCCAGCTATTTGGCCCTTGGGTTTACAAATCTTGTTTCTCCACGTGATAGAGGATTCTTTGTCTTTGAGAAGGATAAAGGAGAACAGTGTTAATTATCAGCAAAAAAAAAAAACCCCTGCAATTTCCTTCTATCATAGGTAGCATCATCATCATCGACGTCATAATTATCATGTAAGCCTTATCCTAACTAATTGGGACTGGCTACATGAATCCTCTTTCCATCATTCCACTATCAAATACTTCGAGTCATAAATAATTTATGTGGTGATCCCAATAAAAGAGATTCAGATCCACACTGGCAAGGCTCATACAGATCACAAACAGATTAGGGAGAGCTCCATTGGTAGCTAGAATAACGGTGGGGTTCCTTTCACCAAAGAACCCAGCTAAGGATCTGATCTAGTAACCGAATCCTACTGTTGCAACACATTCCAATATTCTCCATGGCTTGAGAGTCTGTTTGGTACAATCATCAGGTTGGGAACACTTGTATGATGAATCTGGACTGTTGGTTAATCCTCTTCAACTGATCATATTTTTTCATGCCTGACCCATGTGAGAACTGGACTGACCTGATTTTTTGTGCCATGGCAAAGATAGTGAGTCCCACCTGATGAATGTCGCTAATTGGCCATAGCAGGATTTGAAATCCTACTCTTGCAGGTAGCCCCTTAGCAACTCCTTCACCAAATTGAAAACATCGGTCTAAAAGATGGATTTAATCCTACCAAATGAAGAAATTTGATTTGCATTAAGCAAGGCTAAGATGAAATTTCATAAAGCTTTCAATCACCCATCTCTCAAATCTGGCAATAAGTATGTACTTAAAACAGGATGATCCTGAATCCACCCAGATCAAGATCTTGGTTCAAATCTTCAGAGCTGGCATAGAATAACGAATGTGACTATGGATGAAGTGTTGTCCAAAACTTCAACGGCATCGGGACCATTCATCTGGTGAGAAATCACGTCAATGGACCAATCTCAAAAATCAAGGGAGGCATGCAGCTACAAATGGACATCTACTAAAGCTTCTGAGAGTACGATCAATGGCCCACATTAAACAAGCTAAAACTCACAAGATCGGATTTTTAGGTTAGTCTAACCACTGCTATTTTTGTGCTATTCACGATCCACATGATGGTGCACCAGATCAATGGCCATAATCAACTTACAAAAGCTACACGTGTATAGTGTGGATTGAACCACCTGGGTATCATAGTAGCATTTCTCAGCCAAAAGTCCTCGACTTCTTCATAAAAAGAAAAAAGGAAAAAAAAAAGAGAAGATCTATAAATTATACAAGGAATCAAATAAAAGATAGAAATATCACCATTCTATGATTTTTTATTTTTTATTTTTAAAAAGGGAAATCGAATACAAATCCAGAATCATCAAAACCACTCGAAATTCAGCTGAATAAAAAGCACCAAACCAATAACAGAAACACAGGAAATGATCGAAAGATCTCTGATCAAACAGATCTCGCGCACAGGATTCATTACCAAAAAAAGAAATTGTCACCATACAAACTGAAATCCGAGCTTTCATCACCGACAATCATTAACAGAAAAAACAGAACAGAACGTTCGATCTTGAATGATAGAGAACAGAGAAAAGGAATATGAGAGAATGACATAGAGGGATTATACCTTGAGCCCGTCTACAGAGAGAAGGCCACTGAGAATGCATTCTTTCAGGCCGGTGCCGAGAACGATGACGTCGTATTCCTCATCCATGGCGGACTGAGTTGCAAAGAGATTTCTGAGAGAGAGAGAGAGAGAGAGAGAGAGAGAGAGAGAGAGAGAGAGTCGGGCTTTTGTTATAAGATGAGAGCAGGTCTCCAGCGGGACGTCACGAGATTACCGGTAGAATTACCCGCCTTTGAAATAACGAACTCGCACGTGTTAGTATAGTTCGGTGCCTGTAGTTTGGCTGAGAACTGACCAGCTACAGCCGGCTGCATGCTAACTTAGCCTGCAGTTGGAAATGCGGGACATCAAGCCATGTGAACCGCTGGCCCCACTACGAAGATCGATTGCCTCAAAATCCATCCATTCATTGTGAGGCGGTGCCAGTCGAACCATCGACCATCCATTAACTTTAAAGGTGTGGCCCACCGGATGAGTCAATCCGGTTAATTATTTTCCCACGTGATCTTCGTGGTGTGCTCTACCTTTTACATCGATCGGATTTTCTATATAATGGGATGCTTACGGGGAAGATGAGGTTGCTTCTTAAGTTAGCAGACAGCTAGTTGTAGGATAACGAACTCGCATGTGTGAAGTGAAGGGATTACACGTGTCACTGGAGTTTGGTGCGTATGGTTTGGCTGAGAACGGAGTACCTACAGCTGGCTGTACGCTAACTTAGCATGCAGTCTACATTGTGACTTGTGCAAGAAATCTGAGTCATGTCAACGGTGGGCCCTCCATGAAGATCATCTGTCTCAAATATCGTATCCATCCACTCATTGGGTGGTCATAACTCTACAATGAGCCAGACCATCGGTTATCCATTGATTTTATCAGGGTGGAGTTAAGGATGGCTAGATCGGCTTAGTTTTTATGTCAGCTGATCTTAATGGTGGATTCTACGGTTTTCATGGATCGGATTTAATTTATAAATGAAATGTAATCGGAAATGATAGGGATGCTTATTAAGTTAGCATACAGTTGGCTGCAGGTGATCAATCCTCTGGTTTAGTACTTCTGGCTAGGCTGTCAACGGGCCGGGCCTAGTAGCTCTCAGCCCGCATTTTGAACTGTTTCGGGCTGGGCCAACGGGCCGACCTATTCAAAATTCTGAATATTTAGGCCCGAGCCCGGCCTCTTGACACCACTACTTCTCGCACGGATCTGGGGAGAGGAATGGTGAGTGTGTGGTTGTGATGTGATCGAGCCATCCTTCGGTCTTTAGAGTCGGATGGCGGATCGGGACTGTCCAACATGTGGACCCTACGGTGATGGACCTTGATTCTAAAACGGCAACGCTTTTTCCGTAATCCACGCCATCTGGTTGGCTGTTCCACAACGGACGGTAGAAAACAGAAGTATTTAAACGGTTGATATTCAGCAAGAAGGTTGAAAAATTGATGGTTCAGATCGTCCAAATGGTGGTTTAGATCAACTATTTGACCATGGTGGGGACCAAATGATAGACGGTCTGGATCTTCCCATGCGTCCTGATGAGTTCAAGGGTGGCTATCGTATCAGCACCCATGCTATGTCCGGTCGCTTGTATGAGATGGTGGTCAGGCTTCATGGGTGACGTGTCAATGCTGCATACGTGTGGAAGATCCAGCCCGTCCATCCGGTTGGGCCCACCATGACTTTACGTTGGACCATAGGTAGAGCTTGGCCACTCACCAGGTACACAGCAGATGTACGTTGAATACGGATCATTGATATTTTCTAGCTGCACATTTTCCATTACAAGGGTAGCAACCACTCTAATTGATTTTAATTGATTTTTATGACAGCACATGCTCAATATGCCACCACTGACGTTGGATGAATTCTAGAGGATTTTTTTTAACGGTATGGATCGAAAAGAAGCTCCAAATGTTAGATATAAGGATAAAAACGGTTTAGTGACCACTACAAGTTCAAATGGGCATTTGAAGGCTTGAGAGACTGTAAGCTAAGGCATACAACATTAGGATTATGAAGTCCTGACATGACCTCAAGACTACAGATTAATTAAAATTAGTACATGATCAAGTCAATTTGATCCATATATGATGGGTCTTTTAGGGCCCGTTTGGCCGGGTGGATTAAGAGGGATTAGGAGGGATGGGATGGTAAAATCCCGGGATATGCCAAACGAGTCAAACAGACCCGATGAACTTGTCCCGGGATATAGCAAACCTATGGATCTTAAACCAATCCACTGACATTACCATCGTTACCTTAAAATTGATCCCATCCCTCCTAATCCTGTTCAATTGTGCTTGGGGCGTGTTTAGTTGGACGGATTGGAAGGTAAAATCCCAAGATATGCCGGGCGTGCCAAATAGACTCGATGAACTTGTTCCGGGATATAGCAATCCCATGGATCCTAAACCAATCCACTGGCACCACCATCATTATCTTAAAATTCATCCCATCCCTCCTAATCCCATGGGATCCGTCCGGCCAAATAGGCCCTTAGTTCAAGAGTCTCCATATAATCCCTTCAATGCAAGTGCTCAATCAAATCTAACCATAAGAACTTGTACACAGTGAACACTTACATTCCTCTGTTGCGTAGGGTATGGCTTAGTCATCTATATCTCTTCAAGCCGGAGAGGAGATAACCCATCATGTTGCAAAGGTGTTAGATAACACGGAGTTACATTATTAACATTCAATCAATCCTATGTTGTGAAGACTGCTTGTGTGTTGTAATCTTGGCTTAAAGGAATGGATTGTAATAATGTACTAGGTTTTACATCAGGATTTGATGATTAGGTTCGTCGTCCTGGTCAATCTAATCAATTGTCCTATTGATTAGATAAAATTTAATACAATGAAGTGTCTTTTATTGATGATCAAGAGTGATGTGATCTTTTTTCTGATGTGAACTATTGTATCTTTGTACAATTATGAATATTAGATCCATTCTCTCTTAAATTAAGGAATTTTCTATCCTTTATGGCACTAACTTTTCATAATAGAAAAATGCCTTAGAAATTACTCTTGGTTGATCTTTTTCAGTGATCTTCATAGATAGTATGATGGCGGATTAATGTCTGTATCTAAACATTGAAATGCTCTCAATTCAATTCAAAAAATGATCAAGGAATCCGCTGTGATTTTTTATAACACTCAGGTGCACAGATTAATCAAAATTGATATAAGATCAAGTCAAATCGATCCACACATGATGGGTCTTCTAGTTCAAATTCTCAATGTAATCCCTTCAATGCAAGTGCTCCCCCAAATCCAATCACAAGGATTGTACACAGTGAACACTCACGCTCCTTTGTAGATTTGTAGAGTATAACTTAGTCATCCATATCCAGGGGTGTACACCGAGTTGAACCGAGTTGAGCTAGGCTCAGCTCGGCCACTAGCTGACCCCAGCTCGAACTCGGCTCGGTCCTCGAGCTTGATTGACCGGCTCGGCTTGGCTCGGTCAACAGCTTGGGCAGTTCGAGCTAAGTTCAAGCTAAGATCGAGCTGAGTTCACCGGTACAACATTTTCACAAACACATAACACCTTCAAAATCTCACTGTATATAAAACTACAACAATGGTTTTACAGATATTTCATCAAACACCTTCTAAACAACATAAAAATCAAGAAAGGAAATGATATTTGTTTCATATACATACCTTCCTTGCCACCCGCCACACTTCGTTGAATCATTTCATCAAACACCTAGTGAGCAACATTAATATCAAAGTAACCAAGTCCAAATTGGTTCGATCCAAGTTCGATTCGAGTTGGGTTTGATTTGAGTCGAGTTGAGCTCGGGCTAGCTCGAACTCGGTTCGAAAATTTTTCGAGCTCAAAAAATCAGCTCGAACTCGAGTTGAATTGAGCTTTTTTGAGTCGAGTTGAGTGAGCTAACTGAGCTAGCTTGGTTCGTGTACACCCCTAGGCCCTATTCATATCTCCTTGAGCGAGATATGGAGGAGATATGCCATCCTAACTTATTGAAGATTTCCCTGCTCATGGTGGCCAATGTACTTTTTATAAATTACTTCATCTTTACTACTATACTTATGGAATTTAGAATGCTGAGATTGATGAAACACAACCCTCCTTTGACGAATGGCATGTTCAAACTCACTCTCTCAGGACAAATGGAGGAACCATTTCCTTTAAAATTATAGATTGAAATGATTTAGGCAAATATAAGTTCTAACCGTCATTTTTGCAAAAAATTGAAAATGTGACATTTATATCTTTTTTTCAATTTCTAACTTAATGATTTCTCAATTGCAAGTGCCTGCGTATAAACCATCACATTGCCAGAGTATAAAAGAACTCTTTCAGCCCCTTCCCACTGAATCAATGACAGGGTAGCAACCATCGTACTCCCCTTGGATTGTGGTATAAGAAAAGCCATAGGCATGGGATCCGCTTCCCCTCCAAAACCGTCTATTTTCTGCTTGAATTTGAAATGGCCATTTCATTTTCCCCACCAAAACCCTAACCCCAACCCGAAAACCCCAAATCCCTGCGATTTCGACGCCCCTTTTCTCTTCAAATCCGTCCAAAGCCTCTCATCTCTCGCTCTCAATCTCCTCCACTCCGCATCCAAAACCCTAGAACTCAAACCCCACCAGATCAACGGTCAGATCCCAATCCAGAAGATCCAAAAGAAGGCGAAGGCCTTGTCGCCTGAAGAACAGGGAGAGGCTGAACAGCGGGCCCTTGCATCGGCGCTGGCGAGCAGGAAGGAGGCGACAGTGATCGAATTCTACTCGCCCAAGTGCAGGCTCTGCAACTCGTTGCTTGATTTCGTGTTGGAATTGGAGGCAAGGAATTCCGAATGGCTCAACATCGTCATGGCCGATGCTGAGAACCAGAAATGGCTCCCCGAGGTATCTCGAATTCTCTTGTTGCCAATTTGTCTCACGCGATCTTGAATTTAGATTCTTCTCTCAAGGGTGTGTTTGGATGCGCGAGAGTGTTGGATTGCGGATATTCTTTTGCTGATTTCATGACTTAGGATTGCCAGCTTGTGTTGCTCCATTGGAGCCCACGTGCTTGGATGATCGGATGATTTGGGCTGCCTGTGTTCTTATTACCAGCATAACTAGCATGTGCTGCAATAATCTCACTTCATTAGTGATCCTTACCATTGATTTGTGGAGTTGAATATAAGCTATTGTAAATTCCCTTAGCAATGTTTTATATTCATGTACACACAGCGATAATTTAAATAATCTGTTCAGCATGAGTTTTAGCCAATCATAATGTACTGTTCCGATGATCCAACCATCTTAGCATTTGGGCCCCAATAGAGCGACAGGAAATGGGATCCTGAGTTGCGACAGAGGCAAAATGAACTCAATATGACAAGTTAGGCCCTGTTTGTATGTAAACCCAAATGCACATTTACTGGTTTTTGAAGTCCTTCCACCCATACCAGGTAAAAAGGTGCCAATTGGGAATTGCTGCATTTGCATTGTGTAGCTGCTTGTTTTCTATCAAAGCAAGCCAGAATTTAGGTCCTGTGAAATGGAACTCCCACTGAATATTTTATTTTGAAAGGCAACAGAAACTTTCATTAAAAAGGAGAAGTGCTGAGGTCGCTAAATACAACCCACACAAAAACAGAAAAACAAGGAAAGAGATGCAAAAAATTGCAACCTGACAATGCATCGCAGATCCATGACCCATTCATGTACTAGAAACATTCCTCTACTAGCAACCCACCCCTCCTGACTGCTTTCATTTCGGAAGCACCTTCTGTTTCTTCCATTTCGGAACTACAAAATATTACTCAATGTGGATTTGGAGGGGTGGTTTGGATGACTGTAAAATTTTAAGTTGTAAACACTTTACAAACTGAAACTCTTTTCAAGTGTAAGGCGTTTGCAGTCTGTCCTTGTTTGCCTTTAAGCTGTAAAGTGTTTGTAGGTAGCTGGTAGCTGCAAGGAGACTGCTAGCTGCAAGCTTTCTTGAAGAATTTTAAAAAAAAAAAAAGAAAAGAAAAGAAAAGAAAAGAAAGAAAGGATGTTGGCATGTAATCAGATTACCTGTTATCTGAAACTCAACAAAATGCCGTGATTCTAAAAGCCCTTGTAACATATATTAGTGTTTACAACCTATAAAGGGTTTATAGGCAATTACAGGGATCCAAACAGGCTTTATAATGTATTTACCTGCAAACCCTTTACAAGCAAATGACTTTACAGGCATCCAAACGACCCCTGAAGCTCACTTGTTGTCAAGCAAAAAGTAACATCCAAGCAGACTCTTAATGATGTTTCCCAGTACAGATAACAGGAAGCATCACTACAAGTTTACTTGAGTTTATTTCTAGTCTGAATGCTAAGGAGATTTTGATTTGGTGATCTGCACCTTATCAGATTGCCAATTGGGATTCAAACAGGTAGTGGATCCGAACGCTCCCTCAAAAAGCTTTAAGCATCAATATCTAGAGCAGGTGTTAAGGCTTTGATGGTGGTGATGATTTAGATCAGGTGTTAGAGATATCAATTCAGTTCTTTGGTGAAGTTGGAAAAAAAAAAAAAAAGAGCATTGTACCATGCTCGATCTCAGAACATGTACTGTTTGTTATTTTGTACAAGTTGGGCACATGGTTTAATGATCAGAAGTTTTGGTGTTATGGCCCCCTAGATTGGACGATCCTGGCCGTCGGATCTTTAGTCCTTTTTTCAGCTGGATGTTTGTGTTTGCCATATGTTTAATCTTAACCATCTATTCACTGGCCACTAGTTATACTGGTCACCCTATTGACAGATCCAATCACAAGTAGATTTTTGGGTCCTTCCAAATGCTGACTTCCACGTTTCTCTTAATTGCATTCCATGTGAAGCCAGCAAAGGACACTGACCTTTCCTGTACTACATGATACCGAATCTTGTCCATAGATCATGCATACTCTTTGCAGCTGTCCTAGTTTCATGCATTTATCATTTGATAAACCTCATTGCCCATCTTTTGGCTCAGTTGCAGGGCCATATTTTCTTTATACTTCTGCAGTTTTACCTGCTTCTATATTTTTACATGCTTTCTTTCACCATTTTCTTGCACTTAGAGCTCTCTTAATCTCACATGCACATAAGGCCCACATCTACTCCCACCACATGCACCCACCTGGCATGCATTTGCTAGATTGCCTGTCAAGTGGGTCCTGCCATGTAGGTTCCCTGGCCAGAAAAAGGAAAAGGCTGGTCCAGTTATCAGATGGGCCAGTGTTGAAAACATAGGTGGTGAAAGAAACTTGGCCTAAATATCCAGTCCGTTTCTTCCAAAACTGTGGCCTACCTGAAGACTGGACCTGTTTCTTTGGCTTGGGCAAGTACATGTTGAGAGACACCTGATGGACAGCTTAGAATCTTAGATGTCACACGTGTATGCTAATTGGGCACATTTGATTGTGTTTAAACATGTTTGGGATTAGCAAACCTGGAGACATGCATATGTTCTTAAGCAATTCTGCTTATGTGAGTTAGTTTCCTGCATGTGCAGCTTCTCCACTATGATATCAAGTACGTTCCTTGCTTTGTGCTCCTGGATATACATGGAAATGCTCTTGCAAAGACGGGCATTCCGACGAGTCGGCTCCATGTGGTTGCAGGCCTGTCGCATCTTCTCCAAATTAAGCAGCCCCAAAAATACAAAGGCAAGAATGCTCCTTGATTTGGGCATCCAAACAATCTTCACAAAATCTTTGTAAAGTTGAGTGAAACAAGGATTATTTTGTCCAAATGAGTTCTTGCAATAGGAAATGAAAAATGCCTTCTTCTGTTTTTTCCCCTTTTAGTGACAAACACCACGATCGACTGACTGCTTTGATTTTGCAATAGTTAAAAAAAAAATGAACATGATCATCCTATTAGGGTGATTTCTGGGCTTAGTGCCATTAATGGGGGCACTGTTGGGATTTTCAAAATGCAGAGGAAAAAAGTTCTTCAAAATCCAATTTTAGATTTATAACCCTATGGATTTCTGTTTAAATATTCTCAAATTTCTAGAATAGAAAAATAAATCAATCGGGTATGATTTACTTGATTAGTGCCATTGATGAGCCATTGGTTTGTCAATGCCCTTCTTTGAACTAGAAAAGCCTCTCTTTCATCCATCCAAGATGAAGGAGAGAATAAGAGCCATATGTCATGCCTTGGAGTGGGCCAAGGGGACACTAGAGCCATATGTGATGGATGAAAGGACCAGAGATGGGTCTCTCTCTCTCTCTCTAGGGGTGTACACGAACCGAGCTAGCTCAGTTAGCTCGCTCGACTCGACTCGAAAAAGCTCGATTCAACTTGGTTCGAAGCTGAGTTCAAGCCGAGTTGAGCTGATTTTTTAAGCTCCAAAATGAGTTCGGGCCGAGTTCGAGCTGGCCCCAGCTCGACTCGACTCAACTCGGATCGAACCAGTTTGGTGACTCGGTTACTTTGCTATTGATGTTACTCACCAAGTGCTTGATGAAATGACTCAACGAAGTGTGGCTGGTGGTAAGGAAGGTATGTACATGAAACAAATACCTTTTTTTTCTTGGTTTTTATGTTGCTTAGAAGGTGTTTGATAAAATACCTGTAAAACCATTGCTTGTGTTTTACATACAGTAGAATTTTGAAGTTGCAGTCTAAGTGTTTGTGAAAATGCTTCAATGGCAAACTCAGCTCGATCTTGGCTCGAACTCGGCCCGAGCTGGCTTGAGCTGCTGACCAAACTTAGCTAAGCTGGCCAGTCAGGCTCAAGGACCAAGCCGAGCTGAGCTAGTGGCCGAGCCGAGTCGAGCTGAGGCCAGCTTAACTTGTTTCGACTCGATGTAACACCCTCTCTCTGTGTGTGCAAATAACGCCCAATGGGGTGGAAGTCTAATGCTCTCTCTCTCTCTCTAACTTTAGAGCCACTCTCCCACTAGAATATGATATATCAATAAGGAATGATTAGGCTTTTCAAAGAGACGCAGGTTATGGTACTCAACCATCCTACAATCTTTCATATGGTAAGCGATATTAAAAGATTGTTCCTGCTTTATCCGTGTACCCAATTTGATCTCACCATTTCATTATCATGGCTATCTGCTATTAATTCAATACTCATTTAGATCAAGTAGTGGACCTCACTAGAATTAAGCCATTAGAGCATCAAGTGTGATCAAAACAATTTTAACATTTAAAATATTAATTTAATAATTGAAATATTTGTAGAACTTCTTGAATCCTGTGCTTAGTAGAAAAATCACTTGATGAATATCTAATTCTCAAGATCTAAGCCATAGAGATTTATTTGGTGGAATGAAAATTAAAGAACGCAACTAGCTTACATCAACAAGACATTGGGGATGTTGCAACAAAGTGTTTGCATTTGCTTTCCCTACATTAAGAGGGTACAATCTTCTTCTTTCTTTCTTCCTTTTTTCAAAAAGTTAAAATAAGAATTTATTATTATTATTATTATTTTTTAAGAGTTTGTATCTAATGTGATATTTTAAATGACAATTTTAGAGGAAAAAGAGGTTTATTATTATTATTATTATTATTGCAATCTAAGCAATTCCAAGTGTAATGGAAAAATATTTTTTTTAAACCTCTTTTTAACAAAACAAGCAAGTGTAAAGGATTTACTTCTTTTAGGGCTGATGTCATTTTGCATTCGATTACCGTTTCAAACTGTACACTCTTATCAAACAGGTCTTAAGTGAGTTCATAGAAAACTAGAGAATCAAAGTCTTAACTGACTTTGATGGATGCATCCAGCTATATCCACTTTGTTGGCCACATGATAACCTTATAAAGCAAACTAAAAGTTAAAGTACTTATAATTAAGACTTCGATACCCACACATCTTTAGGTGTATTGTTCGGATTGTTTTTGTATTGTTCCACATCCTCACTCACATTCATATTCACATTTAGATCCATCTATAGTTTAATACTTAAGAAATCAATTTATATTAAATCATCCGCAATAATAATAATCAACGTTTAAATCATCATTCAACAATAATCAATTCTAGTAAATAGATTTTTCCTAGTTTACTTGGGCATCAAACCTTTTTTCCCACTAACCTTTCCATAGCAAGATCACTGATCGTGTGAGTAGGATTCTTCATTAGAGCTAACCAGAAGGACAGTTTTAAGCATCCAGCCAATCAGCCATCCAATCCATTTATCAATTGGGATCCTGAAGATATGATCTTCCAGTGCAGGCCCACCTTACTTTCAAACGAATGCAACATTGATAACTGAATCGCCCTCAATTTCTAAATCGGTCAGCTCCACAGTCACCACGTGGATAAAAATAATTCGTATTGGTTTTCATACTGTCAGTGTTCTAGCCACTCTTTTGTTGAATGGGAGACATGAGATGGATGTTTGCAAAGTGCATTAAACACACTAGGTCAACTGCTGTATGAACAAAACATCATTTAGGCCTCAAACAACCATTCGAAAGTTGCGTTCAAACAGGCCCTACACAACTTGATGGTGGTCCCCACTTGATATATATTTTATGATAGAAAGAAATTTTTAAAGGACAAGACAATCAAGCTGTTTGGACATTCAGTTTCCATACCTTAGTTATTACTCTTATCCAATAGTTAAGATTCTCTAGCACAAGAAACACGGTGATTGTTGTTTAATGAATTTTACAATTCCATTTACATTCCAAACAAAACCCTATTCATAGAATCCATGTTTCCATGGAACACCGTCTGTCAATGCCAAAGATGGACCCTGACCATTACCAATGCAACAAGACAATCCATCCTCTACGACCACGCTTCCATACAGGAGAAGAATTCGCTGCAGATCTCAACCATGGTCTACTTGGGTTCCCTAGTTCGCAACCGGGCCAGACCGATCCCATGAGTCAACCCCAACTTGGGCAAGTTGGGCCAATTTGATCGAGCCGCTGAGTCAATTGGAACCATTGTGTCATTGGTTCAAGCATATCCCACCATTACAGCCTGCAAATGGATGGGTAAGATGAAGCTGATAACAAAGGAACTGGTTCCAAGCTAACGAAAAAAAAAAAAAGAAGCCAAAGATAAATGGCTGGGATCGTTCAATCAACACAAGTGTTGTGGGTCATTTACAAGATTAACGGTCCAACTAAAGAAAAATTCTAGCTGCAATGTAATGTAGGACAACTCTTGGTCCGTCATAATGGATCTCCTTGAAACTGAAACTAAGAGTATCAGCGGCTAGGATGCACCGGTCACAAGTGCCATCCCCCAACCACCAAAAAAAAAAAAAAAAATTTAAGAAAAAGAAAAAGAAATGCAAAGGCCAACTCTCCCAAAGCAGGATCAGCATCCCATTCTCAGGCACGCCAAAGTGGCACACTTGCAAATGATCTGGGCCACACGGTCTATGCATTGTAGGCCATAAATTATGACAAGCCGGTCATCAGTTGGGCCATGCTTGGATGTTGAATGCAGACCATTGATTAAACTCTGTTGGAGGCATTGACCAGACAATACAATGCCGGGGTGAACTTTTGTAAAGCATAGTGAAGGTTTTCAGTTTCCTCAAGTGGGGCCCACATGGTTCAAAAACAGTTGATAGCATGGGCCTCACCTTGGATGGTCCATATCTATGGGAGATCCTACTTCTTTGAATATCTGGCTTCTTTCTTACTTGAATGTGAACCATTGATGTATTTTCTTTCTTAACCATTTGTTCCTTGGCCACCCGTGTATCCACAATAGAGCCCATGATATCAACGGTTCAGATCACTTTAACTGCAGTACCCACTTATAAAATCTAAAAAAACCCATCCATTGCAGTACAAACTTTCAGCCAAAGCATTGTATGGTACCTCTCTTTCCACCATCTATTTTATTTTTTTTTTGCTGTACACGTCACGCCTGATGAGCAGGCCAGCCAGATTTTTCAGCCAAAAAGCATATGAGGCAGGACCACCTATTGAACAGCTTGGATCGCGACCACATGTGGCCGCTCCGGCACATGTGACAAAGGAAACAAAGTTGCACCCAACTGCTACAGCAAGAACACTGGGATATGACACTCCAGAACTGCGAGGAGATCATTTCTGGTCCGCCAGATGACTTGCTCAATGTTGTCGAAAGATCCTTTTCCGAGCCTCCAAGCAGCCTCCACCAGCTGACCCCGCAACCATTGAGAAAGCAGTGGCCCGCCAGCTTCTATGCATTCTCTGTACAGAGGCAAATATGCGATTGCTACCTGCAAATGCTCAAATAAAAAGCACCATTCACTGATATTGATAAAGAGATGCATGATCACGTATGTGAACAAGCCATGTGGGGCCCACCTGTGATGTGCATGTAGAATCCAAACCATGCATCCGGTGAGCCTACTTATGGGCAATGTACATCCCAGGAACCACCCCTATAAAAAAATCAGGTGGGCATGTCTAAAAGTGTCCCTGTTGTTCCCTTCGTGTGCTTTGACATGTCCCTTCATCCTGGTGGGGAACACCTGATGACTAGGTTGGATGACATAGGCACAACAAGGTGGACCCCACATCCCATCAGAAGCTTCTATCACGGGCGCCGCCTTCCCCCAATGTCCCCATTGTACCCTTTGGTGCATCTGAGATACAGATCAGGCTGGATTTTGGAGATCTACACCCAACATTACGGGAAGAATATAATGGGACAGGTTGGATATCACTAGCACATCATGGGCCCCACAAAGCTCAAACATATGGTTATTACTATACGAATGAATCTATGTGATAATTCCCCTACAAGAAAAGGAGACTAGGCGCTATAGGGTCATCTATATGCTTTGGTGATCCAGATTGTTGATCTGAGGTGTCCCTTTCAGTTGGAACAGTCCTAGCCCTTGATAAAATGTGGACCATTAATATATTTGCTTCTTAACTGTCTATTGGTAAGCCACTGATTAAAGGCTTAGAATCTTCCAATCTAGAAGTTTGGGGCATCCTCAATCCACCATGTTGCCCATCAGATCACGGTCTGGATGACCGGCCCATGTGCCACATATGCAGGGTGTCGAAGCTCGGACCTCTCTAATTCCTCTGTAGAAAATTTGCAGCGAAATTTTCAAAGAGCTCCATCTAATTTGGTTTAACAGATCCTTGATATTTACATAGAATACTTCAACCTCAGTTTGCATCACTCCTCAGTTTGCACAAGTGATGCACATGGTTCAGTGATCACGACCGTTTGTTTGTTGGGCTGCGCTGTAGACAGACTTTCCCCAAAAATCTCCTCCACAGGACAATCCCAACCTTTCAACTTGTGGCTGTAAACAGACTTAAAAAGAATAGAAATGCAGCAAGGGTGCAAATCGACTGAAAACGGGCCCAAGATCGGTGGATAGGATATTCCCATCTGGAAATTTTTTGGAGAATGGTCTCTTCCACGTCGGCTCACATCTGCCAGACAATCTGGCCTGCTGAACCACGGGCCCACTTGTCCAAACTGAAGACCAGTGTATACTGTGTGAATCCTCAGGCTGAGGTTCAGGTAAAAGTGAGGACGCATTCGGGGCAGGGCTGCTTCAGGAGGGGAGAAATCCATTTGTGACTTGGGAAATTTTCTAAATGGTTAGAAATGAATTGATTTCAACAGATATGGTTTTTTATGTTGTTTGTATTATAAAAAATAGCAGTAGAAATCAATTGTCGTTTATTAATGTTTTTCTCAGAAAATGAGTGGATTGATTTTGTCCAAAAAACCATGCGCATTTCCTCTTTTTATTGGTGACACCATCTGACCTTTAAGGGCTCTTTTCGGTTTTCCAGGATAAAAAGTTCTATCCAAACAATGGCAGAGGGAAAACAAATCAATTTCCATGGAAAATATAGCTGCAAATAAACAGTGGATGGATACTTTTTCCCACTTCTCCACGGTTTTAGTTTTCCATGGAGGTTTTCCACATCCGCGCTTTGGAATCTTCCTATCCAAACAGGTGGAATTTCCAAAAATCGTGAAATGGGTCTCTTTTATGTTGTACTGGAAAGAGGGCTGTCTCTTGAAATGAGTTATTTTCTTGCACCCCGAGCCGAATGCAGCTAAGGTAAACATAAAGAGAAGAACACTTTGTTACCTGCAATGACAATGGTAGATCTTGAAGACTCAAAGGCGACAATCCCCGTTTCACAACTCTCATCACGTTCGCATAGTGGTCTTGACCAAACCTCCGCCCACGCAGGAACGCATCCTCAGACCACGTATCATGGAAAAAGGCTCTCAACTCTGGAGAGATGGTTTCATCCTCCGATTTCGCCACACAATCTGCAGCTGCATAAGTCGCTTCCGGATCACGCAAGAAATTCGATCTCATTAGATATCCAATGCCAACAAACGAATCGCTGCTCTGTTCTCCGGCCGCTTTGATCAGCTCTATACACAAAGTAGAAAGGACATGGTGGGGCACGTTGGGTAACAAGTAGTCTATCACCTCAATTCTACTACTTGAAGCTGCTGCCGTGAGTGTCAGGCAAAGATCCATATCAGTGCAGCCCCTCTCGACAAACCATTTGACTACTTGAATGCAGCCCTTCCCCGCTGCTCTCATGAGAGGGCCCAAGAAGTCAGTCGCATTCCCTTCCACCACCAAGCACTCGATCGTGCTAATCTTGCAAAAGCGGGACGCAAAGGCCAGAGCAAGATCCACATCGACATCCAAGTTGTTGCGCTGGGATATCTGAAATCAAGACAGATACAATGAAATCCCAAAGTAACTCTCATTCCACAGAGAAAACATGCAGAAAATGAGAACTAACAAAACCCAAAAGAGGTTTGATAGAATACATCTGGATGTACTACAATATGATAAGTTGGGACTTAGCCTTTGGACCTAAGTCATCTTTCAATGATCTAAACTGTTTACATGGTGGACCACATCTTGAATGGGGCATAGGTAGAGAATATACACTCTTATATTGGAATATTTCAATCCTTATAATATGGACGGTCTTCTAAACTTTTGAATAATAAAAAAGTTGAAATTATCTCAATTTGAGGTCTTTTTTGGGTATACCCCACCCATGGTGAGGACTATCATCTAAATGGTTTGGGTCATTGAAAAGACCCTGATCCAATGGCTGAAGTCCCGGTGTACCCTTTGCAATACGTTGGAATGTATTCTAGCAACCTCAACCCAATATGCACTGATGCATGAAAAATGAGAGTTTTCCGTTGCCAGAAAGAGAGTCCATAGCATAGTTGCGAATGGAGTCCTGCCATGGCTGCTTGTAAGAGTAGGATTTCAAATCCTACTCACATGCTATTTTGGCACATCAGTGTGAGATCCAGGTAGTTCATCAGCTAGGCCCTGCCATGCATGTGCCATGACCTGAAAATCATGCTGGTCCCATCACTGGAGGAGACGTGCATGTTGAATATGGACTGTTGGTTTTTCTTTTACTGTATGACTGGCCGACCTCAATTAGTTGGTATAAGGCTATGATGACGACGATACGAGTGGGAAACCTAATGAACTGATTGTCCTAATTCTCAGGTCACGATAAATACAAACAGCAGACCTGATGAACCCTGATCTCACAAACACATACCCATGTGGGGAGAGAAGCATTCAAAATCCAGCCATTGTATTTGTCATGTGCATGCATCTCTCCTAGTAGCAAGTAAAAAGCTAGTCATGTGCTCTCTTTACCTGCAAGAGAATGCGAACCAGCTCGGTACTACCGAAGCAAGAAGCTTGAAGAACCCAACGGTTAAAATCGTCTGCGCCCCACTCCAACAATATTTCTAGGAAGCCTTGGATTGCACTCGACGTGATTCCAGACACCCGACCAGGATCGATCGCACTGAAGAAGAGTGTGAGAGCAAAGCATGCAGCGTCAAAGGCCTCAGTGAAATCCTTCACCGTGAGGTGGACGCCTATGAGATCCAAAAGTTCTCTGAATGCAGAAAGCTGGAGTTGAAGCTCAATGACCCAGCTGTTCATTACCCTGTCATTGTTTCCCTTGAAATAGGAGTAGAAACCAACACAATTCAAAGCCCATTCCGTAAATCCCTGAATTTTGGCAGCAGCTCCAGACTTCAGAACTGCATTGCCCTCGCGTTCTTCAAGACGCTCGCTTAGCCTACCAGCAAACAGCAATGCAATTAGTGCTTGATTAATCTGCTGGTGCTAGGTCTGATGATTGCACGTGTGTAGATCCCCACCCCTCTATACGGCGCCATGTGTGCCAGGGCAGAATGTCTGTGGAACATCTGTACCGCTCATCACGTGTGCCCCACCTTGTAGATGCCAGGCCCAAAAAATACACCTGCCCATCCACCAGGTGGACATAGTTTCTGAAACAAATGGACCCAGCTTTTTTAGCTGTTCATTTGTCATGTACACTGGCCCATCTGACGAGTGTACCAGGCTGATTTTTGGGGTTTTCAGGTGAGGGTATTTATGTGGTTGAGATCACAATGGACAATTTGGATCTTGCATATGTGTGCGACATTGGCACATGTCATGGCATGTAGAGGGGCTGGAATCTACCCATCCATGGTATTAGCAAACCATAGGTGCTATAAGACATGACTCATGGTCATGGCAATAGTTAATTAATGATAAATGCGTGCATCTGAATATACCATTGCGCCTATCCAATAAAACAGGACATGAGCTTCAAACATGAAGGTGTTGATGGGTTGGCCAGCCCGTTGATCTTCAGGCCTAGCCCATTAGGGACAGGGCTCAGGTATAGACTCACAGGTTTTGTGGGGCCGATTGGACCCAAAAGTTCAGGCATGATTAGCAATTGGGTCAAGTGGGACCAGATAAGACCTGAGGGCCATGATAATAACAACAGATATTACTCCTATATATTTTTATAACATACCATTAATATATATGTTTGTACATATGCATATATTTGTGTGCACACAGCTTCTGTTGACCTACATACACTATTCTTGAACTATGGTAGGCCACAAATTTGAAATTTAGTCACAAAATACGATTATGCATGTTTGATATGGCATAGAATAGGTACAGGTAGGGGTGTCAATGGGTATCCGATGGACCCGATCCGATTGAAACAGGTCCAGGTCCACTTTTTTTGGGCCCATCAAGTAATCAGGTCTGGTTTGGATCTCAGCTCTTGGGGCCCGGTTAAATTTGGGTCCAGTTGGGTTCATGTTGAGCCCGTGAACTAGGACCCAGTTAAAATTGGTCGGATCCAGTTAGTTTTAATGGTGATACTATATATGATATACTTGTTTATTCTAGCAGCAGAATAAGGTTTCCCAAGCCATAGACATGTAAAGTAGTCCATTTACACACCACATGTGTCAAAGTGGCACATGTGTGTGATCTAAAGCCATCCATCAACCGCACCCATGTTAATGTTCTTCTTTGACCCAAACCAACTAGAAACCTAGATCTAAAGACCCAATAGGTAACCGATGGGTACCCAGACCCGATTGGATCTGGGTCTGGATCTCATTCAAGACTCGAACCTAGCTATCCTGGGTTTGATATTATAGAACCTGGCCCATATCTGACCTGCTGACAGCCCTGAAGATGGGGTTGCATTGCATATGGCTCAAGCGCTCAAATATTCTATGTTGAAAAATAAACAGAACAAAACACCATATTATATTCATGAATAATGCAAAATTACTTCAAAACAAAAACAAAAAAACAAAAAACAAAACAAAAAGAAAACCCTAATACTTTAAGTAGATTTGTTTTTGTACACTGATATTCAGGAGTCGAATAACTTTGGCACCCCAAAAAAAACCTAATATTCGAAGTAGATTTATTTTTTATTTTTTATTTTTACAATGATATTCGGGAGTCAAAGAACTTTGGCACCCATACCTGTACTTGTACCTGAGTGACACAGGGAAGAGGTGCTTTCAGGCTGCAAACAATAACTTTCTATAGTGATGTAGGGCCTCATTCACCAATAAACTGGAAAACATCCAGAAAACTTCATGGGCGATGGTGGGTTCACAAGGACCATGGATGAGATTTGTAACCCTTTTTTCTTTTTCTTTTTTCCTTTTTTTGATGAATAATCCACAACCCATCTTTGCAAATAGAAATCTTTGCTTTTTCAAGCTTTCAACATGGCTCCTTTAAGGAGATGGTAGTCAAGAAATTACAAGCAAGTCTCAATACTGCTTCGACATTTGAAGAAAAGAAAAATGAGAAGAGGCCAATTTTTTCATGGAGGCAAGAAGACTCACATGTCTGCAATATTGAAGGAATGGAAATCGACCTTCGATTCTTTTGCATCTAATTTAAGGTCAAGAATCAATGAATTTATACACACACACACACACACACACACACACACACACACATGGAAGACATGTGGACAAGGGTGCCCCAACCTCGTAGATATTCCACTCTATATAGAAGAGTGTCAATTGGTGGTTGTATAGTTCCATAGTAGAGGTCTGATTAGGGTTTTTAACAGTAGGATGTTGACAGGTGCAACTTGTATCCTAGGTCTTCAATGCAAACAACTTTCTTTCTTCTTTTTTCCTTCCAAACCCAATCGAGTCATAAGGGAATAAGTGATACTATCAAAAGGTGCCAGTGGAGTTCTTTGGTAAAGTACCCGTGGAAAGAATTGTAGTATAGTTGCGCAATGCATGAAGGGAAGCGGCAGCAGGTTCGAGTCTGGGAACAGATAAGTGTCTATTTAAAAATGTTTGCCAGTATAAATGGCTAGGAAGCAGGAGAAGGAGAGCGTGTTCAAATTGCAAGTTTGAAGCAGGAGCGGCACCTGATGGAAGGTTCTTGCAACTAAGATTTGGAGCTTGAGCCCCCCCTCTTGCTCCCTTGTCTTCACACGGCTGATTTAGCTCCATAACTTGGACTTGGACATGGAGTCATGGACATGTGAGTCAGCATCAGACACTAACACGATGTGTCAGACACGGGGACCCTGAAAAACTCAATATGCTGACACACGTAGATACAGATACATAATGATATAGGAAAGGTAGTTACTTTATACGCTGACAGCTTATGACCCCTGATAGTTGATACGTAGGCCCTCAGTAATTGTACATGTCGCATACATCAATTCAAATTAAACTGACTGCATTGGGAATGCCACTGTTGTGTTACAGTTCCTAAATCAGATTAGTGGACAAATCCTAACCTTAGTTGCAAATCTTTCTAATTAGGTGTGGCTCTCACTTCGAATCGTGCTTTGGATTTGCGCTCCCACTTCCTATCTATTTATACTTGGAAAACATTTGAAATAAACGCTTCCACACTCTCACACCCAAATCTGTTGCTGCTTCGCTTCACAGTTCATGAAACTATAATCCTAACCTTTAAGTCATCGACACTTGGTTGTCGAAAAATCACCATTGAATATTTCCATTTTTAACCTTCCAATAAATGTCCAACATCCAATAGTCAAATTATCAAATAAGCTTAATGCTTGGTTCATGATGCATTTAAAGTGGGACCCACAATTTGGACAGTTTAATTTGAATTACTTGCGTGCCATGTATGCAATTCTAAGTAATTTCTAGATGCCCATGTATCATCCATCAAACTCTATCAGAGTATCAAAGTTTCACTCTATTGGAAAATGTACTGTTATTATATACGTTTTACCTTGCATACATGAAATTGAAAAATGTATTATCATTAGCATCATAGTCTTGTCCCAGCTAATATAGAAAAATGTACTTATATAACTGAATATAGATTTTCTTATGAACTATACAGGAAAGATATAAATATTTCTAAAAATACAAAAAAGAAAGGATATTTTTTTATCGATAAGAAAGGATGAAAATTTGGTAATGATGAAAATTTTGACTTAATGCAGAATCGGAAAGCACTCGGTGTTTAGTTTTGTTTGTTAACACGGAACATGGAAAGCACTCCGTGTATTTTGGCTGAATTTTTTAAGCAATGATGGTCTAGCTTAATGATGAATGGAGAATGCACTCCGTGTATTCTTTTTAAAAATTTCAAAATTGCCCTGCACTTTCTCCTTTGCATAAAACATAACCCAACTTTTAACATGTGGCACTTCTCTGTGCCCACTATGATTTGTGTTAGATCCACACCGCCCATCAACTTTTTTATATCGTCTTAGATCATGATCCCAAAAAATGAGGCACATCCAAATCTCAAGTCGACCACACCATAGAAAGCAGTGGGAATAGAATGACTACCGTTAAAACCTTCTTAGGGTCCACTGTGAAGTTAATTTGCCATCTAACCTCTTCATAAGGTCACACAAACCTATATGAAGGGAAAACACAAAAATCAGCTTGATCAGAGGCTTATGTGGCCCCAAGAAATTTTTTATGGTAGGCACCCAACTCCCACTATTTCTTGTAGTGTGGCCCACTTAAGCCTTAGACCTGGCTTGTTTCTTGTTCCCTATAATGACATGGAAAAATGAATGGACGGTGTGCATAAAACATATACATCATGGTACGCCCCATAGAGCCCTTTGACAGGACCGTCCATCTCTAGCTAGACCGAGTGGGGGTAGTGCGCAATCCCACCCGCATTTGGGGGGAGCAGATCAGGTGAGACCCGGATCCACCGAGGTGGTGGGACCCCTGACTATGGGCCCACTGTTATGTATGTGACTACAACCACATCGTCCATCCATATTTGATTGTCCATTAAAAACTTCTTGTGGGCCACAAAAGTCTTGGATCAAAATGATATTTGTGTGGTCTCTTCATCTAGGTGTTTGTGTCCTTATCAACAGGTTGGATGGCAAATAAACATTTTGGTGGAATCCATGAAGTTTTTAATGGTGAGGATTAAATCACGACTGTTTCCTATGGTGTGGTCCATATAAAATTTGTGTCAGCTTCATTTTTGGGGCAATGCCTTAAAATAAACTTTCAAAATGGCTGGATGGTGTGGATTTAAGGTATACACATCATTGTGAGCCCCACAGTCAGGGGTCCCACCCACGGTGGTGGATCCGAGATCTCACCTAATTTGCTCTCGAATTATGGGGGTTTAGCGGATTGCATGTTGTGCCACATGCCACCAACCTTGGTCCTAACCATGGGGCCCACCTTGATGTATGTATTATATATCCACTTTGTCCATCCGTTTTTTCAAATCATTTTGAGGCATTATGCAAAAAATGAAGCAAATCCAATTATCAAGTGGATCATACCGGAGGAAATAGTGGTGAATGACCATTAATGGGCCAAGAAAGTTCTAGGCCACATGAGATTTGGATCATCCTCATTTTTGGGATCAATCCCTAAAATGATTTGGAAAAATGGATGGACGGCGTGGATAAAACACATACATTACGATGGGGGCCACACAATACCGTCCAATAGCTAGGGGCTACTGACGTCGTTAGTATGCAATCTGGATCTCCCGAGGTGGGTGGGACCCTAACTGTGAGGCCCACTGTGACGTATGTGACTACGTTCGTGCTATCCATCCATACTGAAAGCTCATTTTTGGGCATGAGCCAAAAAATGAAGCAGATCCAAATCTCTGATGGGCCATAGTACAAGAAAAAGTGGTAAATGACCATTAAAAATTTCTTACGAGCTACAAAAGCTTTGGATTAAGATGATATTTGTGTGGTCTCTTCATCTGGGTGTTTTTTACCTTATCAACATGTTGGTAAATAAACATTTTGATTGAATCCATGAAGATTTCAATGGTAGGGATTCAATCATGATTGTTTCATAAGGGCAAATGTGTCAAATTAACATATTCCAAACAATTCAGACGTTAATTAACAAACAGGTTGTTCTAGATTCAATAATAGTTTTTCGACTTCAGATTCAGACTTTATATTCAAATTTCAGATTCAGACTTCGAACTTCAGATTTGTTTTACCCAATAGAAGTGTCCACACGTGTCAGCATGTATGTCTGACGGGTTGCCAAACACAGCAATTTCTGTCAGACAAGATCGATCTTTCATGAGGTATGTCAAGCTATTGCCTCTTTCATGGGACCAACTAGATCCATGATAACAAATGAAGTGGCCATTCCTGCCGTTGAACCAAAAATCATACACATGCTGAAATTTCCAAGGTCGATGGCAAGGATTGTGGGACTCCCTGAAACTCCATGAGATAGTTCAAGGTAGGGATGCAACTCAGGCGTGTTTGGTTTGGGTTAAACTGAGCCTGACCTGACCTCAAGAGGACCCAACCTGCAATCCAACCCAACCCAAGGTGACTAACCCAAACCCGACTTCCTCTATACTCAACCCTAAACTGACCCAACTAACCCATCCCATCCCGATCCAACACAAATACATATGACTATTCCCTACCCGACCTGAATTTGCTCAACCTGAACCCAACTGGATTTTAAACTGGGTTAGAGTTTTCCAACCCTGAATGAACTCAGGTTGGGTCAGTTGGGTTCAGGTCAACCTAAACCCAATCTGCAGCTCTTAGCCCCCCAACAAAACCACCCCCCCCCCCCCCTTGCGGAAATATTGCTCCATTGTAACAGTACCACCATAAACTTATGGCAGTACTGAGCTTATGGGGCCCACATGTATAAATGACATCCAATATTTGTGATCTCGGCCAATATTATCGATATTGCACCCGCAGGAAGTTGCAGGACTTTTGGATATCGACGATATTATTGCATTATATCGATGATGTATCGACAATAGTATCATCAATACATCAATACCAACAGCACCACTTGGTCTTTTCCCAGAAAAAAATTAAAATTTGATGGGAAAAAAAAAAAAAAAAAAACTTACAAAATCTCATTTTTTGTCAAATCTTTCACTTCTAATCCATTTCTTAGATTTATAAATGATATGAATTAATTTTGAATATAGATGCATCACTTCTATCAAATGATGCATAGTTTAAGACCTTATACAAAGGAAACTTATTATGTGCACTTGTTTTGTGATCTTTTGATTTCGAAGTATGTAATAATGTCTTTTTTAACACCCCCTGAAGTTCCATTGAAAAATTCAACCAAATTCCCAATGTTTCCCAAAAACAGTGAAACATTAAGCGATACATCTGATCCCAAGTGATAACCAATATGTTTCCATATCCCGAGGGTGTGCGATACATTCGTTGACACTGATATTGAAAACATTAATGACATGCAACCCTCCATTAGATGTGCCACCTCAACTTAACCCCAGGGCCCAAAAATCAACTCCAGACATGAATCAGGTGACCCAGAGAACAGGAAATAGGTTGGGAGGGGACCCCACCACCTTGATTTTCACCAGAGCCCACCTGTTGCAAAAATACCTGACTTTTGGACTGAAACTTTATCGAGGCCAGACGAAGGGTCTGAACGAACTGTATTTCATATAAGCAACACGGTAGGCCCCCCAGCAATATTAACAGTTGGCATCCCTACTCAAAGTATTCCTTGGGGTGTGGCCCTCTTGAGTTTTCAATAGGCCCAATTTTTGGGCCTTGGGTTAAAATAAGGTGGATTGGACGCAGTGCACACATCACATGGACCCCGCCATGAGCCTGTATCACTGTTGCAAATGGTGGTGCCGTTGCCACTGGAGCGTGTACCATAAAAGAATAGCTGATTCTGATAGTCCGAGACAATTAGCACACAAATAGAAATTTCAATTGACAACATACTAGCATTTAGCAATACCCAGTTTGATTGACACTCTAGTGGGAAAAAGACTCAAACAACAGGAACTAGAACATACCTTTTGGCCATGATATTGACAGTATCCTGTAAGCTCATTGTCCGGCACCTACAAACCAAGACACATGAAGCAAGAAAGGAGGTCCTAAGCATTGCTCCTCTATAGTCAGTAGCACCACAAGCGATAAGCTTCTTGATTAACTCTAACACACCCTTAAGTTCACGCTCCGTCCGCAGAAGCCAAATGGCATCCAAAGCAACACCCAAAAAGTCATTCAGACCCTGCCTATCTGTAAATGGAATCAGAATTTCCGCAACAAACCAATCACAAGAGCTAACTGCAATCTGAAACCTTCTCCCCAATCCAACACGATCACATTGACCGAGTTTTGTGCCGTCCTGACTGATGACCATTTTCTCTTTCTCACTGCTGCTGAAACCACCAGAAAGTTCAGCACTGTTACAAGAACAGGGCATTTCTGTCGTACAAGTGCTGCTGCTGGATTCCCCTATTTCCAAAACCAGGCACGATGATTTTGGGGGTGCTTCATCATCGATGCAACTATGTGTAAATGAATCTGGAAATGCGTCTGCGGCTAATTCTTGAATCCCGTCTTCCTCCAAAGAAACAATGTCCTCCATTTCCAAATCTATTGCTAGTTTCCCAATTCAAAAGAGCTGCCTGGTAGACAAGCCAGCATAAAGACTATAGCTCTATCTGCATCAAAATAAAAGCTCTTCTTAATACCCATACAACCTCTCTTTTCAACAGGTTATAACCATGAATGAAAAAACCTTCATCAACAATCTTCTTGCAAGGGTCCTAAGTAAATTTTTTTTTAACTCCAAATTTTCTAGTAAGCAGAAAGTTTCTCTCTAACAATCTTCAATTGCACATAATAATCATACCATGGAGAACAACAGAAGAATCCAGTCATCTCAAAACCGTGGTCTGACTGCTTAAAATCCTAAATCAGAAACACTAAATGTTAGAATCCAACAAAAAGAGTATTGAAATCCAAAACAGAATTAAAAAGAAAAGAAAAACCCCAAAAACTTTCCTTGCTAAAGAACATCAAAATCCCCAGCCTTAAACAAATTTTTTTTTATGTAACCGCTCGAAAAGCTCTATATCAGAAACCCCAACAAAGGGGGTCAAAGAAATAAATACAAAAAACAGAAGAAAAAATAATAATAATAATAATAAATACTTTCTATGAAAAAATACAAGCAAAGCCTAAATTCAAGAAATGAATAAAAAATAACTGCGATCAAATACTTCATATTTCAATTACCCTTACAAGGGGCAAAAAAAAATTTCAAAAGATTAAGGCCTGTTTGGGTTCCATTGAGAAGGTATTTCATGAGAAGAACAATTTCTGATGGGTTCTAATCATTACATGCCACATCATATGTTTCTCAGATGAAGAATTGGAAAACTGCAATGAAGAAACAAAAAAAAAGTACAACATTTCATTAGATGGTATATATTCATCTGACTTGGAAAGTAATTGACACAATCCATCATAATTGCTATTCTCACGATATATCTTTTTAATAAAACCAAACAGACTATAAAACATGAAGGAAAAAAATGCGACCAAATAAGTAGGTCCAAGAAAAAAAAAAATGTTTCAGAAAATCTACAGAAACCAACCCAAAATTCCTATTCCATTTGAAAACAGGCAAAACCCAAAACCAATAACAGGAAAAGGAAAAAAAAAATCAACCAAATCACGTCTCTTTAAGCTATCCCTACTGTTGGTGTCAAATTTTAAGTAGGCTCATTTTAGTTTGCTAATAATCCCACCAGTGGGAGTATCGCGCTCTCATTGCCGGTCCAAAGCCCAAATAAAGAAGAGTGGGAGTTTCTCATGAATCCTAACAATCTGACATTTTGACAATAGAGTGGAATGACGGAACAAGATTTGTGTAGCCTACAACTACCCCAATTAGTTGGGATGAGGCTTAGATGACGACAACGATTACGATGATGTGTTAGTTTATTAATATTAAGATGTCACAAGGGTATTTTTGTCATTTCCTATAATGTCTTCAGTACTTTCGGCCCATGAGGCTTATAGGTGGTCCCTACAAAACTATCTCCAAAATTTTGGCTGGCTCAAAGACTGAGACAGGTGATTTCTAAGGTCGTCTCCCCCTTCCAATTTGCTTTTATTGAGGGTAGACATTCCTTATTGCTAATGAATGTTTGGACTCTTGTGCTAGGGAGAAGAGATCGGGCATTCTATGCAAACTCGATCTCCAGAAAGCTTATGACCATGTTGACTGGTCTTTCCTGGATTATATGCTTCAAAAATTGAGTTTTGGTTTTTCTTTTTTTTCTTTTTTTGAAAGATAACTTGTATTAAAGAAGAAACAGGAAGAACAAGAGAGAGAAAACTGCTGAGATAGCAGAAGCTAACTAAGCCTCGAGGAAGGCTAGATCTACATTAAGCCCATCCATATGGGAAACCCATTCAGCAATTAGACATTTAACGGAGGAAGCCACTAAGTGAGAAGGCTTCGATTTGTTGCGGAAACATCGATTGTTTCTTTCTGTCCAAATAGCCCACCAAATTGCCAGAATCGCCATCCGTCATAGCCGAGATTTCAATTTGCCTATTCTTACACAGTGCCAAGCCTTGAGAAGCATATCCACATCTCTAGGGAAACACCAACTGACCTTGAAACAGGAGAGGATGTCTGTCCAAATGGAGCAGGCAAACGGACAGTGGATCAGCAAATGGTCCACTGTTTCTTCCGATTTCAGGCAGCATATGCAAACATTAGTTAAAATCATACCTTTTTTTTAAAAGATGATCTAGAGTAAGAATTTTTCTGTTCCCAGCCAACCACCTGAACACATGCAATTTTGGAGGAACAGCATACTTCCAAATGAAATGAGGGCCCTTAGGAGAGGTGTTGTCGTTAATGATGGAGAGCTGCTTGAAGAGGGATCTGACCGTGAAGACTGAGGACTTGTCTGCTTTCCAAATTAGACAGTCCTTAAACGCCTGATTAGGAGAAGCGTGCTGAACACAATCCAACAGCTCCACAAACTCGTTGATTTCCCAGTCGTCCAAATTCCTTCACCATTGAATAATCCAGACCACTTTGTCTGCCTCGATGGAGTAATTTTCAGCAATGAAACTATTTTTCTTCGCAGCCAGCCGGAATATGTTAGGGAATTTATCTTTTAACGAGATGTCTCCCAGCCAGGTATCCGTCCAGAAGCTAATGCAATCTCCTTTGCCAACTTCAAAGCCTATCTGTTGGAGGACCTCTTCTTTCATACGATAAATGCCTTTCTAGATTGCGGAGGCCCTATACGAGGAAGACTCTTTCGTCCAACACCCTCCTTCCGAGCTCCCATATTTGCCTTTAATGATTTTATTCCACAAGCTATCATTTTATGTACCAAGTCTCCAAATCCATTTCCCTAAGAGAGCCTGATTCATCGTTTTTAAGTCCTTTATGCCAGCTCCTCCGTCTTTAATCTGCTTACAAACCTGTCTCCAATCCATGAGATTGAACCTCTTCTTGTCGTCCCTACCACGCCAGAGAAAATTACGCCTGAGGGAGTCAATGGACTTAAGGACCGCAGCAGGACAACAAAACAAAGACATGAAGTAGGTTGGGAGATTGGAAAGCGCTGGTTTTATCAGCGTGAGCCGACCACCAATAGACGGGTAACGACATTCCACACAGCCAGATGGTGATGGAATCTCTAGATAACCTTGTCCCATTGATGTTTTTAGGCAGGCTGATGCATAAAGGGAGACCCACGTATGTAGCCGGGAAGGTCCCCAAGGAACACCCCATTAGATCGGCCAACTCACTAACCTCCTGATTGTCCAGATTGACCCCATAAATTTTGGATTTGAGCATGTTCACCTTCAGACCCACGACCACTTCAAAACATCTAATAACTGTTCGCAAATTAGAAATTGTTTCACTACTTGCTTTAGAAAAAATAAGGATGTCATCGGCAAACTGCACGTGAGATTGGATCTTGTATCCCTTTCACTTGGACTCCCTTAAGAATACCTTCCATCTGGCCTTTATGGAGCATCAAAGATAAGGCCTCACCGGCTCACCGACAATGAGAAAAAGAAAAGGGGATAGAGGGTCTCCTTGCCTAAGGCCGCGCGAGCTTCTAAAAAATCCTTTCGGCGATCCGTTCAAGAGAATAGAAAACTGCGCTGAGCTGATGCATTCCTTAATCCATCTCCTCCAAGTCTCACCAAAACCCATACGCTTCAGCAAATAAAGAAGAAAGTCCCATTCAACGTGATCGTAGGCCTTTTTCAAGTCCAAGTTGCAGAAAATAAATTTCTTCTTAGAACGATGGCTGGGAATCAAGGCATTCATTTGCAATGAGGGCTCCGTCTATTATCTGTCTACCCAGGATGAAAGCGCACTGGTTGGGAGCGATGATCGAACAAATAACTTTCTGCAACCGATTAGCAAGGACCTTTGCCAAGATTTTATACAGACTTCCAATGAGGCTGATAGGTCCAAACTCTTTAAATTCCGAAGCTCTCGAACACTTGGGAATCAGCGCGATAAAGGTCGCCCCAATGTTTTTAGAGAGTCTCCCTCTTACGTAAATTCATTGAGAAAGGCCATCACCTCTTCTTGAACGAGATCCCAGAAGACTTGGAAGAACTAAATAGGATAACCATCAGGGCTGGGGGCTTTGTCTCCTCATAAGGCAAACACAGCCTTTTTGACTTCTTCCAAGGAGAACGGCAATTCCAAAAAGCCAGCACCTTCTTCACTAATACTCTGGAACGAGAGGTTATCCAGCCGAGGTCTGGACCATCCCTCATTGTGGAGGAGCCCTTGAAAGTAGGAGATAGCTTCGCGAGTGATCGTCTCTCTGTCCTCAATTCAATTGTCGTTTATCACTATGTTGTTGATGCGATTGACCCTTGCATGCATACTAGCAATACTGTGGAAGTTCTTCGTATTCTTGTCTCCTTCCTTGATCCATTTTGATCGAGCTTTTTGCTTCCACGAAATTTCGCCTTCCAAGACTTTGGCTGAGAGGGATTGGATGAGCTGGATTCTCTTCGCTAGGGATTCTTTCGTCATTGGACTGCTTTCGGCATGGATGTCAATCTGTTGTATCTCCAATAGGATCGAATCCATCTCCACTTCAGATTTTCTTCATTCCTCCTTGTTCCACTACCTGAGTTTTTCTTTCAACATCTTAAGTTTGGAGCACAGTCTATGGCCTGCAAATCCATGAGTCTGCAGTTCCTTCCACCACTCAGCCACCATGGACTTAAATCCCGCAACATGAAGCCAAGAAATGTCAAATCGGAAAGGCTTAGGACCTCAGTCTACCTCCTCAGCAGATAAAAGAAGGGGCCAATGATCTGAAGTAGTCCTGGGAAGGACAGACTGAGAGGAGAAAGGCAGAAAGTCCAGCCAATCAGGAGATAGGATAAAACGGTCCAGCCTTGACATAATCGGGGGAGAACCTCCCGTTCGTCCAGGTGAATTGAGAGCCGATTAAAGGAAGATCAACCAAACCGTTACTGTCAATCCAGTCGAAAAAGGCGACCATGTGAGGCTTCATCTTATGCCCAGACGATTTCAATCCCGCGAACCTGATGGAGTTGAAATCTCCTGCGAAGCACACTAGACCATCGAAACCTTGTCGGACAAGAATCAGTTCTTCCCAGAAGTCGTCCCTTAAAGCGTTGTTTGTACGGCCATAAACTGAGCAGATGAGAGAGATCGCAGCCGTAGCATTGTTTCTCAGAATAGCTTAAGTCGAGAAGTTACCTACTATACTCTTTAAGAGAGTCCAAAACACAAATCTCCATGCGAGAAGAATACCCCCTGAACTGCCCGACACATCTTTAGCCACCCATTCAGCGTCCGTCGCCTTCCAAAGCGTTCTCATCAACCGTTCATCAAACGCTTTCACTTTGGTCTCCTGAAGGCAAATGATCTAGGGATTGCATTTGCTACAAGAACTCTTGATAAGTCTTCTTTTTTTGTTTCGACCCCACAACTCGCACATTCCATGAGACTATCTTCATGAGAGAACTACACTTCCCCACAATCCCTTTATTCCTTCTTCAAACCTGAGATTAGATTTGCTTGTTGAGGTGATGACTATCCGCTTCATCTCCCTATTTCTGCCTACCCTTGGAGTACGTTTTTGAGGAGTTCTGTTAGGGTCCAGAGGTCTGCCTCTAGTTTCGACACACTGGAATAGGGCGAGGAAATCCTCCAGGCAATCACCGAACGACAGACCAAGAAGTCTCCCAATGTGTCCCATAGCATCGCGAATCCATTTCTTCCTACGAATCGTCTTGACTAAGGAAGCTCTCTGATCTTTCTCTATTAGCTTTACTGCAGAATTCCCGCTTCTGATATGGAGGGGCTCCGCAATGATCACCTCTGCGCCTGATGGATCTTGGAAAAGAGTTCTGGTTTTTCTTAAAGAGCTTGGATAAGAATTTGTTTGTCTTCTCCCAAATATTTTGTCCTAATCAATGGATCCCCTTTCGGTTATTTCAAAGCATCTAGAGGCCTTCGTCAGGGGGACCCCCTATTCCCTTTTCTTTTTGTTCTAGTGATTGGAGCCCTTAGTGGTATGTCGACCAAGGGCTAGGAGATGGGGCTGTATAGAGGGTTCTCTATTAGAAATCTCCCTTTTCACATTAACCATCTCCAGTTTGTCGACGATACCTTGCTGTTTTGTGATGAAGAGGAGAGAATGGTGACCTTTCCTTAGTATGTCTATTTGCTGGTTCCAAGTAGTCTCGGTTTGAAGGTCAACATGTCGAAATCTGAACTCTTTTGCATTAATCTCTCAACAGAGGTGTGTAATTCCTTTGTGGATTCCTTTGGGTGTAAGGTAGGCTCCCTCCCTACTCTCTATCTTGGTCTTCCTCTGAGCATAGGTAAGCCCCCACTCTTCTTATGACAACATCTTGGAAAGAAGGGAGAGAAAACTTTCATCCTAGAAGTTAAATGTGTTATCTCTAGGGGGCAGAATTAACTCATCTCTTTCGAGGATGCCCATCTTCTTTTTGTCCTTGTTTCAATGCCCCAAATCAATTATTTCCAAAATTGATAGTATACACAGGAAATTTATGTGGCAAGGGAGTAGTGAATCTTTCAAGTTCCCTTTGCATGGAGAAGTATCTCACTCTAATACAAATATACAATCTCTCTCTCTCTCTCTCTCTCTCTCTCTCTCTCTCTCTCTCTCTCTCTCTCTCTCTCTCTCTCTAATATTCTCATTCTTTCCTAGATCTCTTACTCTTATCTCTCATTCTATCTAGCACTCCAAGTCTACAAGGCCAAGTAGACCCAAGTGTTTGTGAAACATGGTTTTCCAAAGATGCATAACAGATTACTTGCTGTCAGTGAAAATGGGAGAGAAGGGCACCACAATCCTACCAATCTATATCGATGCAATTGTTCTCACAGGGGTTGATGAAGAATCAATTAGGAAGTTAAAATCAGGGACGGAATTTGATATTAAAGATTTTGTTCCCTTGACTTACTTTATAGGGACTGAAGTTGCTTGCCCAAAAAAAGGAGATTTTCATATCCAAAAGAAAGTATGCTTTAGAGCTTTCAAAAGATACTGGAAAGCTAGTGGTAAGTCCAATTGGTTCCCCAATGGAAGGCAATAGTGATCATTAGTCCTACCATTTTTTTAAAAGACAACAGGAACTTTCATTGAAAAAGCGCTGAGATAGTGCAAAGAGGAAGCAAGAAAGACAAAAGAAAAAAGGGAAAGAAGGAACCAAAATCACAACAATCAACCCTTGGTGGCAACCCACTCCATAGCAATATCCAAAACATGAGAAGAGACCCAATCCACACTACGAAAAATATTATTGAAACATCTACCATTCCTCTCAGCCCAAATAGCCCATAAACCAACAAGGAGTGAGAAAACTCATTCAATTTCTCGGCCCAGAATTTTCTTGGGAGATTTTCAAATTTTGAGGTTTTTCTTGACATATTATCGGGAAAATCTCACCAAAATAAAATTGATTAAAAATATTTATTGTAAATTAATAAGCAAATTTTAAAGTTAAATAATATTTATATAACAAATTCAATACAACAATAAAAATGTGATATCTTAAAAACCGATATTTTGAAAATATCGCGACAATATCATTAGGTGTATTTTGCATGATCTTAACACGATATTTTCAAAATCTCGATGATATTCGTCACACTACCAGTGGCAAGGTATTCAATAATGGTAATTGTGGCCATAACGACAATAATCGTTACTGTTACAGCCAAAATCTAAAAAACATAATGTAATGAACCATTAAAGGACTGTAATGGCCCATTATGGGCCATTTTTCCATAATGGTTGTTACGGCCCCATAACGTGTAACAATAACCAATGTTACCGGCTGTTGCGACTGTTATGTAACCGTTTTTGGATACCATAGCCTGTGAAGAAGTTGATATGCTTAACGACCCTATTATTTATCATTCTATAGGGGTTATTAGTCAATTCATGCATTCCCCAAGGAAGCTTCACATGGAAGTTGTTCAAAGGATCCTTTGATGCCTCAAGTCCTCTCCTCAAAAGGGCATCTTGTTTTCTGAGCATGATGAACTTGATGTATGGGCTTATTCCAATGCTGATGGGGCCAGCTCCAAGAGATAGGAGATCTACCAGAGGTTATTGCACTTACATTGGACGTAATATAGTCACATAGAAAAGTAAGAAGCAGAATGTTGTGGCGTGATCAAGTCCACAGGCTGAATATCATGCTATGTTACGCATCGTTTGTGAGCTTGTTTGGTTGAAGAACTTTATGAACGAACTTGGTTTCCCCGCTTAGAAGCCTACGGAAGTATTGTGTTGACAACAAAGATGTTATTCATATCCTCTCCAACCATGTGTTTCTTGAATGGACCAAGCATATGTAAATGGACTGCTATTTTGTTAGGGAGAAGGGAGCTAATAAGAAAATAAGTACTCCATTTGGGAAGTCAGAACATCAACTTGCCAATACTTTCATCAAGTCTTTGAGAAGAGATTGCCAAAGAGTTGTAAGCATACCCTACACATGTAAGCTCAAGCTTGGGGATAAGTGTTGGTGTTGTAAATTAATTAGCCTCATTCAATGTTTTAAATATCGACGATATAGGCCGATATATCCCACAATATATTTTGTATCCCACCTGCATGATACAAAACGCATAGGTAGTGCCGATATATCCCACATGTTTGATCCGATGAGCATTTTCAATTTCCAATCCTTTTTTTATTGAAATTATGTTAAGTTAGTGTCAAATGGTTATAAATCCATTGGTTCTTTATGTTTTGCATGAAAAATCATGGAGTTGGAGCTTTAATTTCGATATTCATAGGCTCTTCATGTTCTCCATGTTTTTTCTTTTCGAAATTTTCCTTCAACCAGTCGTCAATTGAGACTAATTTCAAAGTATTTAGGAGTATTTGATGAAATGATCATCACATACACTATAATTTCAAATTTTGGGTGTAGGCGGTTCGATTTTGGAGAAAATTCAAAATTTTCCTAATTTCTCCGAAAATGTTTGCAATGTTGCACTTCAAACATGAAATCAAGCATGTATGAGGGCTGATCTATTGATTTGTTAAGTCCTTGTCAATTTTCAAAAAATAAAAATCATTTTTAATTAAAATTTAATATAAATTTATTAAAATATTTTTTTTTCAAAATTTCCCTTTAACCAGCTATCAATTGAGACTAATTTCAAAGTATTTACGAGTATTCGATGAAATGATCATCACATATACTTCAAATGTTATGCATTTAATTTGAATGTAGTTGCATTAGTTCAGTCAGACAATGCATAACTTAGGACCCTAGACAAAGGAAACTTATTATGTGCACTCCTTTTTTAAGATGTTATGAATTAAAAATGTGTATTAAGGCCTTTTTTAACAATCCTTGAAGTTTCATTGAAAATTTCAACCATTTTCCCGATGTTTCCCAAAAAGTGCGATAAATTACCCAATACAAATTATATATCCCGTGTGATAACCGATGCGTATCTGTATCCCACGGAAGCAATATGTAACGCAATACCGATATTTCAAACACTAGCCTCATGTTAGTTTGGTGATATAAAGATATCTAAAGGTAATATAAAACTCTCGGTTGCAAGAGGGTTTGGTGTTTTTTTCTCAAAAACTTACCTTTTCCCACTTTTTCTTCTCCTCCTCAATACACACAGAAGAAAAGAAAAGAAGAAAAAAAAAACAAATTCAAAGGCGTGAAGAAAAATTAACCCAGTGTTTGATACAAAATACCCAACCCCAAAACTTGCTGATTTGTATGCAAATAAATACAATCAAATAGCATCTATCCATACTTTCAACACAAGAAGAAGAAGAGCAACCAAATTCAGTCAAATTAAAAAATAAAAAATAATAATAATAATTTTTTTTTTAAAAAAAAACATAAATCCATAGTAAACCAACAAGTGGGTCTTAGAAATAAATTCATTCGATACACAAGCCCAAAGAGACTAACTCAAAATTCCTACTCTACATATAAAATACAAGAAAACCCCAAATGAAGTAACAAGAAAATAACACCAGATTCAATAACATGTAATAAATACATCCAATAAATAAAAACAACTATTAAAAATTTCAAACTATCTATAGAAGAACCAAAATTAAAATTTAAAATTTTAAAAATTGACTACAAATGAATTGGCTAAAAAAATTTATAAAAAATAAAATTAAAATTAAAATTTTAAAAAAAAAAACAGCAAGGAATTGGCATAAATCAATGCATGCAAAATCCCAAATCCAAAACTCCTACACATGTCAATATGGGCAAAATCAAAGTCAATAAGATCAACTTAAAAAATCCATTAAGAAAATTTTAAAAGGGGAAAAAATCAAGTTCTATTAACTAAAAAACACATAAGAATCCACAATAACCCACTAAATAAATGCATTATGATAGAAAATCTCCTACTCATGCAAATTTAAGAATAACCCAAATTCAATAAGAAAACAAAGAAAATCTATTCAAAACAAAGGAAAAAAAAAAAAAAAAAGTCCAATCTATTAAAATACACATAAATAAGAAAAAAAAAATACACCCAAAAATGCATTTGATACACAATCCCAAGGAAACCCAAAATTCGAAAACAGGAAATTACAGGAAAAAATCCAACCAATCGCCATGGATTTCAAACTATTAATCGAAACTAACAAAACCCAAATGCAATACCAGGAAAAAAAAAAAAATCAAATCACAGAGCATTGATTCGAACTATTCATTGAAACTAACAAACGCAATCAAATCATTAAAAAAAACCAACAAATTGAAGTAGAAAATGGAAGAACAAAAAAATACCTCCGAATGCATGAAAAGAGCAGTCACTCACCGAAGGAAGAAATCCTTTTTTTGAGAATTTCGGTAGTAGAGAGCCTGCGAGGAAGTACGACTCCGCTGGTGTGGAATGGGAGTTTTTTTATTTTTTTTAATTTTTTGGGGTGTATAATACCGCTCTGAACACATGGGGCCCACTTTCATCAAATCAAACGGTTGATGTTGTTTGACCATCTTCGGATGGAGTTTTAGTAAAAACACCTCAGATTGGATAATCAAAACCGTTAGATATGCAGTCAATACATAGACGGTTAGGAGAAAATATAGATTTGGGTACTGTTCATTCAAAAATAGAGGCCAAATATCATACACTTGGGTCTTCCGATCTTGGAGATAATTTGGTTCCTGGGCCATCCATGATGAGGCCCATCTTATCAATGGTTTAGATCATTTGATAGTGATATAAAATTTTAAAAATGAGAACTGAAAATCCGCACGTTGCTGTACAACTTTTCGGCTTGAGGTTTATTAGAGAGCAGATTCGGTAGGCCGGGGAAGCACCAGCTTCGGTGAAGCGGTGACCGTGGGTCCCACCTTGATGTATTTTTTTGTATATCCACACCGTAAATCTGTTTTTTGATATAATTTTACAATATAATACCGAAATTAATTCAGATAAAACTCCGTGGTGGACCACACCTTGGAAACAGTGGGAATTAAATACTTACCATTAAAAACTTCTTGTGGGCCACGAAAGTTTTGTATCAAGGTGATATTTGTATTTTCCATTAATCCATGTCTTTTTAACCTAATAAACATTTTGGATGGAAAATAAACATTAGAGTGGGCCTTAGAAATTTTTTTAACGGTGGCTTTTCAATCAACATTGTTTCTTGTTTTATGGTCCACATGATATTTGAATCTACCTTAATTTTTGTGTCATGCCATAAAATGATCTGGAAAAATGGATTGGACGGAGTGGATAAAACACATAAATCATGGGGGAGCCCACACAGCACCGAACAGCACCGACGCGAATTAGAGGGCTCAGTACCGAATCCGAGTCCCTCGACATTTATTAATCGTAGACGCGTGTGGAGACCGTCAAATCTACACGCAACAAACACGTATCATTAAGGAATACGTGTGAATGATCAGAGATCTTATCGGACGGATACATATATAAAACCTTGTGGATAAAATATAAAGGCCCTTTCTTACATGTCATTTAAGCTAAAAATGTACAAAAGAGACGGACGGTTGAGACGCATCTATTCGTGTTGAACACGGTGGACCACCTTAGGAATAAAAAAAAGTTGATTCTAGTCCATTAGATCTCAAAAATTATATCAGATGAACAGATCGGATTTCTCAAATGTTTGATTTATTAGCACGTGTTATTGCACGTACATGGAAGGTGTCTGCGCGCGTGTTTCTGCCGGATCTTCCTAGATACGGACAGAAGAGTCCGTTTTACCTCTGTCGCGACTAGGTGTTCAGCATGTGTCTCTCCCCATGGAGCCCACATTCTGTGATAAATTATGATTTCAACCGTCCATATACTCAGGAGTATAATAAATAACATATTTATAAAAAATCAGTGCACAATGATGTTAATGATATTTGATATTCAGAGTTAAATGTAACCCATTGAAAAATATGTTTCTAAACTTTTCAAATCGTATTTTCAGATTAATTTTAAATTTTAGCATTTCTAGCTTATTATAAGTAAAATTTACGGTTTAGATCACCGGATCAACTCATCACGTGGGCCCAATGAGGAGACATACTAGCATCTTGAATCGCGACATAGACAAAAACGCACTCGAGTGCGTGCGTTTTCCGCACAACCGTGAGAAGGGCGATTCGCGCGGGTAAAGATTAAGATGGGATACGCGGCACACACGTGTGGTAGTTCCACGTCATTTTCTTTGGGCGGGGATTGGGGTACCATCCCTACAGGACCTAGATAGCCACGGACGGTCCTGTCCGGGGATCTTTGGGCCCACAGTAATGTCTGTGTTTTATCTACACCGTCCATCCATTTTTTAAAAATCATTTTATACGATGAAACCAAAAATGAGGGAGATCAAATGCTCAAGTTGACCACACTACAGTACAGGATACAGTGAGGATTGAATGCCCACCGTTGAAACCTATTTAGGGCCACCGAAGTTTTTTATGTTTTCCTTTCATACAGATTAAAGTAGCCTTACCCACAGGTTGGATGACAAATAAACATTACGAATGTTTCAAACGGGGGTGGTCACTGTCACCACTGCTTTCCGTAGTATGGTCCACTCCATCTTTCTATCTGCCTTGTTTTTGGGATCATTCACTAGAATGATCTTTCAAAACGGATGTATGGCTTAGATTAAACACGTATATAATAATGGGCCCCACAGTACCTCAGGACATCCGTTTCTAGTTAGGTCTTGGTGGGAAACGGATTGGCTACTCCCCCTGCCACCAGCCAATCGCTGGTGGTCGGTGCTCTGTGAGTCCCACCATGATGTATGTGTTTCATCCATGCCGTCCATCTAATTTTATAGATCATTTTAGTGTATGAGACCAAAAATGACTATTTCCCAATTTCAAGTGGACCACATTACAGGAAAAAGTGTTGAATGAACGTCAACTATTAAAAACTTTTTGAGGCCATAAAAGTTTTGGATCAAGCTAATCTTTGTTTTTTCACTTCATCTATGTATGTATGATCTAATCAACAGATTGGATGTCAAATAAACAGCACAATGGGCCTTAAGAGGATTTTAACCGTGGATATCCAATCACTATTGTTTTCCTGTGGTGTGGTCCACCTGAGATTATATTCATGTAATTTTTTCGAATCAAGTCATAAAATGATCTGTAAAAATGGATGAACAGCACGAATGAAATACATTATGGTGGAGACCACTGAGCACCGACCACCAGCCACCGAGCTAGTGGCAGGGGAGTAGCCAATTCGTTTCCATACCCAGTTAGTGCCATTTGTTTTGCTCGGGGAATACGACTGAAACGGCCCGTCTTTCTAACCCACTCATTATGTGGACCACATTGTAAATAAATATTGATCCAAGCCTGTTTTAATAGCTCATTTTAAGGCATGATATCAAAATTGAAGTATATCCAAAGCTTATAAAATTACAACACGATGAAGAGTGGAAATTCACGATAAAGAGTAGAAATTAAATGTCTACCTAGGGGTGTACATTAGTTGAACCCATTCGAGCTTGGTACAACTCGACTCGGCTTGGCCACTCGCTAACCCCAACTTGAACTCGGCTTGGCTCGGCTCGATCCACGAGCCTGACTGGCCAGCTTGGCTCAATTCAGTCAGCAGTTCGGGCCAATTCAAGCCTTTGCGGTATCTTCTCGAATACGTGAAGTGCACTTTCAATTTCTCATGAAATGTAAAGCGACAACATCAGTATACAAGTATTTCATCAAACACTCAGTAGACAACATAAAAATCAAGATACAAAGGTATATGTTTCATATCCACATCTTCCTTGCCACTAGTTAACACTTCGTTGAGTCATTTCATCAAACACTTGTTGAGCAACATCAATATTAAAATAACTGAGTCATCGAATTAGTTCGATTTGAGTTCGATTTGAGTTGGGGTTCGATCTGAGTCGAGTTGAGCTTGGGCAAGCTCGAACTCGGCTCGAAATTTTTTCGAGCTCAACAAATCAGATCGACTCAGCTCAAACTCAGTTTCGAACTAAGTCAACTCGAGCTTTTTCAAGTCGGGTTGAGCAAGCTAACTGAGCTAACTTGGTTCATGTACACCCCTGTGCCTACCATTGAAATTTTATGAAGGCTATGGAAGTATTGGGTCAAGTTGATATTTATGTTTTCCATTCATCTCTGTTTTTGTGACCTCCCGAACAGAGTGGATGACAAATAAGGGAGTGGAATAGTCGTTATCCCAGTTAACACCTTAGTGGGTATTACTCTAACCGTGGGGCCCACCTTAATGTATTTGTTCTATATTTACTCTATTCAACTGTTTTACATCTCATTTTAGGACGTGATCCCAAACCTTAAGAAGATCCAAATGTTAAGTGGACCAGACCAATAGAATCGGTGATGAATGATCATTGAAAACTCTTTGTAGGCCACAAAAGTTTTGGATCAAGTTGATCTTTGTATTTTTCCTTTGTCTAAGATTACTTGCAATTACTAATAAGTTGGATGGTAAATGAATGTTATTAAAACCTTATAATGGGCCTTTTGGAATTTTTAATAGTGAGGCACTAAATCACCACAATTTCTTCTGGTGTGGTCCACTTGAGATTTCGATCTGCTTAATTTTTTGGACCACATCCTAAAATATCAATAGAAACGGATGGACAGCGTGGATATACAACACATCATAAATGTGGGCCCCACTGTCCCTCGCAGTTGCTTTAGTTCTTTTATATATAATATATTTTACATTTTAAAAATTATAGCCTATTAGCTCAGTTGGTTAGAGCGTGGTGCTAATAATGCCAAGGTCACAGGTTCGAGACCTATATGGGCCATTATTAATATAATATTTTTAAAAATAAATTTTCTATCTTTTCTAAAATTAAAATAATAAAATACTATATTTTAGAAAGATATTTAGGCACCTCTTCCTTCAAATCCCATCTTTTATGCTATTTCCAAATAAGGGCCAGATATTTAGGCACCCCATTGTTTCTTTTTCTTCATTTTTTTCCCTTTTTTTTTTTTTTTCTAAAAATAAAATAACAATTACTATAATTTAGATGTTTTTCCATTTAAACCCCTATTTTGAGCCTTCTCTGCTCAAATTCCATCTTTTATGATATTTCCAAATAAGGGCCTGACATTTCGGAAAGGGTTAAAAGGATTATCCCTTTAACTTTGACTAATGCAAAAGTGATGGAAAGGGTTGTCGGCTACCAAATGACTATTTTGCTCTAAGGAGATCAACAGATAGGAAGTGGATGGGGATGGTCAATTTTGCCTTTGTCATTGATTTTTTTATATTTTTATTCTTTTCTAGTAATAAATGATAATATTATATTTTAGGGATATTTTCATACAAACCCCTATCCTTAGTCAAATTCCTTCTTAGTCCCATCTTTTATAGTATTTTCAAATAAGAGCCTAATTATTACAGTAGGTTATCATCATGGTGGGGCCCAAAATTTTCTATTGGTTCATATAGACCACGCCTGCATTAGGAGGAAAAAAAATGGGGCCACGTGCAACCGGTTGTAGGCATCATGACTCGAATTTTGAGTACCGAACGCACATTCTAGACCTGAGTTCCGTGTTGTGGCTTGTACACCACGTGTACTTAATCAATTGAATATGTTTAACCAGAGGCATCATTCACACACATTACACTGCAACTAATTTTTATTCAAATTCATCTTTAAGAAAGCTACAAGGACACCCATTTAGAGTCTTATTCACATGTCTAAAAATAATAATTAATTTGAATAATTGTAATATCGTATCCAATGTCGTAAATAAAATCAATACCATCATTTCAAGCAAATCATAACTAATCATAAGTAGTCACAAAAGAATAACGAGTGAGGACTAAAATGAATAATTAAGACCAGTCCAAGGTAGTCAATTCTTCTTCTATCAAGTAAGGTTACATGTCCCATGGATCATTCATTGGCTCGGCCACATTTTCTTGTCCTTGTGTCAATGATTCAATCTCGATTATATCTTATGGTTTTTCATCAGTAAAAGATAAGCTAGCCAGGCCTAGTGAGAATTTTCATCATGGTTCATCACATTAAAATTAAAATAGTACAGTAATAAAAATACACAAAATAGCCTTCAAGCAATGCGGATGCATGAATTGAATAAATGTGTTAATGTCATGCAAATGTGTAAATGTATTAATGCATCAAGTGGGATAATTGTCCACTTGTTTTAGTTGGATGACCGTCAACCCACGTCTGCCACTTGGCAAGCATCTACCAGTTTAGAAGGTGTGGCCCAAGCCCACATTCACCTCTTGGGTGCGCTTCCACCAGTATGGTTTGCATGGGCAAGGCCTACATCTAGAGAGATCCCCTATGAAGACATGACCCGTAGCGCGCATGCAAGAGCTCAATGTTTAATTTCAATTATGTAGTTATAAACAAATTTATCACACACACATATATTTAATATTATAGAATAGAAACAACTCAAATTACAAGTAAATTGATGAAATCATCGACTAAATAATTCTTAAATGAGACAAATTAATTCATAATTTAATAACTTGTAACTCAAATAGTTTTAAATTAATTAAACACACAATATTAAAATGAATTAAGAAATTGAATTTATCAGAACATGAACGCTATATTAATTATAACAGAGAGAAACATGTCGAGATCACTCACTTACAATTCGATGATGATGATTCCAAATACTAATCGAAGTAGAAGGAATTAAAAGTCCATAATACAATCATATAAATGAAATCACGTTGTTGATCGTCTTACTTCATATGGTGAGGCCCCCTAATCTAATCAAAGTGGCTGACCACCATCCAACGATATTTAAATAATCTGGACATGCATAGTTACTTAAATCTATAAGTAATGGATCAAATCGGCTCGAATCAACAACCTGTCAATTGAATCGACTTGAATAGAAATTTGAACTATCAATCTTTAGATAATTTTTAACTATGCCGATTAAAATGATACAAATTGAAAGTCGAACCGACAACCTCTAGACTCGATCTGTTTTTTACGAACCGAATCAAAATTTTGTGAATTTTTCTTAATCTCATTTTTAAAGTCTAATAGTTCATGTTGGTTAGATCCAAACTGACCATTGTCCCTCTTGCGATCGATTCTGCGAGTGGTCCATTGATCAATCCGATCTGAAACCTCTATAGTCCACTTTATTCAAAACTACACAATTTTTGCGGCCCACCAGATGGTCAAATCGATCTGATATTCGAAGCTCCAATGTAGTTTGATCGAAGAAATCGAATGTTTTGTGTAGATCTAATCCCACATATGAAGGTGACCCAACACGATTTGTGTAGATCTAATCCCCAATGTAGTTCTCTACTCCAAGTTGCGAAGGTACCTTAGTAGATAATTATGTAATTGTATTGAATATTCCAGACACATTAATACAATGAGCGTTTGACTAATCTAAATCATTCATTCTATTGATTAAGGGAAATAAAATAAATTAAAAAAAAAAGATACATAAAAGGAAAAATAATAAGTTCACCGTAGATTAGTACAGTCCATCAGATGTTCAGATAAGCTCGTTTTATTGAGGTCTTTGCATATTTCAACCTCGGTACCGAATCATATATGTTCATAAGGCCGGAAATAATTCCCCACACAAAAAGCCATTTGACTCTTTGTGCTTTTTTTTTTTTCTATTTTCACTTCGTGCATTAGGGTTTTTTGTTTGTTTAATGTAGGATTTCTTATCTTTCCTCCCCTGTGAAGTAAGATGCATTAGAAATGAGGGAGATAAAATAAGGGAGATAAGACAGTAATCTCTGTCAAATTTAAATAATTTAAATTTGAATAAATTCTATTTTATTACAAAAGTTACGGTAGTTACGGTAAGTGCTCGAAATTAGGTTCATTCCAAAATGTCCAATTTGCCCTTATTGCAATTATATATCTAAAACTATCCAAATCACATGGTTTTGGTGGGTGGTTACCTCCCTTTTAAACAAAAGAAGAAAGAGAAACATGTGAATCTTCAAAGCCTTCCCTGACAAGACTCTTACCTACCCTTTAATACAAATACTGATCAATCACTCAATCTCTACACACGTAGCGCACTTGCACAAGATCTGGACCGTTCATATGTTGGGCACTACTATTGATGGGCCATATGCAAAAAAATCACACCATTCGCATGATTTTGGTTACCATGTAGCTGAAAATCACCAATTTAATATTAATGGTCGCAAATTTTCCTAATTGATTTATTTTAAATTCTGTGGAAGTTGTTTAATTGGTGGATGTGAGCTTACCATCATCCATGGTAGGGCCTAATGAACGAAAGGTCCAGATTCCATGGAAAGATCAATGTTGTATTAGGAGCAGTCAATGATGCTGGCATACAGGTGGGAAGAGAGGGAGAGAAGGAGAGACAGAAGAGGAAATAAATATGGGCATTTTGGTCATATTCAAAATACGTTATACAATCCGTATGCAATTCGTATGGCTAGCTAACGGTAAGAATTTATTTTTACTAACGGCCAAATGTTAGGTGCTTATTTGGAAATACTACAAAGGGTGGGCTTTAGGAGGAATTTGACCAAAGTATAAGGTTTTATATGGGAAAAACCCTATATTTTATATTTTTAAGTTTTTAAAATAAAATTAACACTATCATGTTTTATATTTGTTGGTTTTATGAATTATGATATTTGATTAGTATAAATAAAATAACAGTATAATATTTTTTTTATATATTTTTTATTATTTGTAAGTTTTTTAAATAAAAGTAATACTAATAATGTTTTATTTTTTGTTAGATTTCTAATATTTTGATTAGTTGTATAGTTTGGGGTTTTTATGATAAAATTCATCATTAATTAGGATTTACTAAATAATGCCCCAAGGAATCAGAATTTTCAGGTGATGCTTTTTGAGGGGTGCAATTACTAAATGCTTTGTTTGCACTTTTTCTTTAAAATGTGATAAAGTTGGGAACTATAGGCCAGCGTATTTTTATGACATCCAACCCTCCAACATAATCCCACCACTATGACCACACCAGCAAAAATATGGCTGATTAAATCATCATATAGGGAGAACATGATTTTTGGTGCATTTGTGTGTATGTGTGTGTATTAATGGCGTGGGATGCGCATGCACTTATGGTCGATGCAAATTCATTATACTTGAAGTAACTATATTATGTGAGAATGCAAATACCTATGAATATTATGTTTAGAAATTTTACTTGAAAGAATTTTATTAAATGTTCCAATATGATTTTTAAAAGTTTTGTTTAAGAATACAATGTGTGTGTTAGCTTTTATTTAAGGTGAAAATAAAATATTATGAAAGAAATTGTTTAACAAGGCTGTAAGATTAAAGAATATTTCAAAGGAATGGAGGAAAAGTATCATGATACTTATTTACAGGAATAAAGGAGACATGGAGCTGCACTAAAGGCTTGTTTGGCAGCATGGGTTCTAAAGGATTTGTTGAATTCCTACATCAAGGTTGATTTGCAAAATTTACTCGATATCACTGGTCACAAAATTAATTGGATTTCACAAGACTTAAAATTCACGTTGCCAAACAAGCGCTAACTATCATGGGATTAAACTTATAAGTCATACTACAAAACTTTTGTTAGCCTAATTTGTGAAATAATAGATCATCATATGCAACAAACATATACATATAGGGAACTATTCACATACCCTAATGGTAGTAGTTTCTTTAGAGTGAGCAATTGAATAAAGGTTAATGTGTGAGACGAATATATTAGAAAATCAGTTTCGATTTATGCCAGTGTGGACGTTGGATCACTCTCACGCTGATGGCAGTCTTTGAAGGGTGTTTGTGAGTGTGATTGTAAAGAGGTTTCGTTTGACTAGAATCGCCACTAGCCAGTTAATCAGATTTCACAGTTGGCTAGATCATGTAGAAACGTTAAGATGAAGAATCCGAGGATTCCTTGTCCTAAGCTGACTCCTTGATTTGCAGTTGGAGATTCTAAATAAGGAACTACGGTTACAAAAAAGGAAGATGTTAGGCACCTACTCTGCCCATACAAGCGTACGGTCTATAATGACCTTAGAGATGTGCCTCTTGAGTTTTATGTGATTGTCACGTACCAATCGAATTAATTGAAATTTTTAGCTGATAGCTATAAAGGTAGCCATGCTTTATGGGATTGGATGTTGGTAAGTTAAAGAACAACATGCTCATACGATGAACGTAGTTGAAATGAGGATGTTGAGATGGATGAGTTGCAAGACCATGAAAGATAGAATCAGAAATAAATGCAATTAAGGGAATTAGGAGTAGCAACAGTAAGTACCAATGAGGGAAAGTAATATTAGATGGTTTGGACCTGGTCAAGGAGACCAGGAACTGCAGCTATACATTCTGGTGCAGGTCAATCTTGGCTAGCTTAGGTTTGGGACATGACAATGGTAAAAAAATGTGATATCTTTTTAATAGTATGATTTAGTTGATGAAGGAGAAGAAATGAAGAAAAAGTTGCAGTGATGACACCTTGTGGTAGATATTCCTATTGTAATTTATTTTGTATCCTATTACCAAATAAATCTTAACGGCATCGACAAATCAAGCAAGCTTGTTGGGCTAGCAATAGCTACAAGATTGCGTTCAAAATATGAGGGTGAGTTTCGTGTTGCTTACGAACAACAAATGTCCCTGTTATGTAAGTGTGGGGCCTACAATTGGTTTATCCAAGCTATTGATTTGATATCCCCCATCATGGATGAACCATTCCCAAAAAAATCTCTCAAATTGAAGATCCTAACTAGCAAATCTTTCGTCATTTCTCCATAGAATGTGACTGTTGGTGTCTTTCTACTTAACAATGTATGTGCCAACAATGGAAGGTTAGAGTTGATCAAATGAAGAGATCTTTTGGGCATGGTTCATCCATGATGGGGGCCATCAGATCAATGAATTAGATAAATCAACCATGGGTCCCACATTTACGGATGAGCTACCACAAAGGGAAGCTTGGCCTCTGAATATTTTACTTTCATTTCAAATAACTGAATTGATGCCTTGGGATAGTCTCCCATTCAACTGAATTGCAATTATTAAACTAACAGAGTGAAAGTGACCAAATTGCAGTTTCCTTAGCATTCAAATCCATGATCTGGAGTTCACAATTCAATTCAACTTTGAACTGAGATTTGAGGTCTACTTCTACTCTATGAATTCAGGGAAACATCTTTAGTTCTTCCATTTCTCTTGATTAAATGGATGTTCGCAATTCAATTCACTTTTGCATCCAAACAGAATGCAACCATACATACACACTCCCTTCTGCCATGACTCAGCTGACTCAACTCGACTCGAGTGAGCTGGTTCAACTCATATTACTGATTTTTTTCAAAACTATGCCACTCGAACTAAAGCAACCCACTGGCACTGCACAAAAGCAATAGACGTTTAAATCGGATATGCTGATGGCCTTATTCAATATAAAGCATGCGGCCCTCCCAATGGCTAGATCAGCCCGATTTCTATGCCTGGTGATATTAATGGTGGGACCCACCATTTGCTAGGTTGGATGGTAACATGCTGTTCAGTTTTATTTATGTAATAATTCCTCTACATATGACTATATTTCAAGACTGTATTATTTAAACAGAGCCAATTCTCCCAGCCGAACCCGAACCAGCCAGTCATTGAGTCAACTCAGTTGACAACAACAAAAATGAATTCAATAAAATTTTAAAAATCCGAAGGCTGTATTTGGATGCGACATTCAATCAAACTGCAATAATCAGCTCAATTTAGTGGTTTTGATCAAATTGCAATTATATGTCCTAGTATTCATATCAAGGAACTAGGCTCCGTATTGCAATTGCATTATTTTCAAGTTGCCTTGAAAGAGGAATACTTCCACATTATGAAATCAAAGGAAGGTAACTGCATTTGGGTCATCTCCACTTAATTGAACTGATAAGTGCAGTTCCATTAGACGTGCATCCAAATGCGGCCTAAAGCACAATTCAGCGGAACAAAAAGAAACAGTGATTGATGAATGAAAAATCTTTATTGTGTACATGAGTGTGAGAAATTGTACATCTCACCTTATTAATAGCAAAAAAGAAGAAAGAAGAATAACTCAAAAATAAGTTATTAGCTAGATTTTAATTGGCCAAAGAAGATTTTGAAAAAGAAAATAGTGATCAAGGGACCAAAATTTGTCTCGAACATCTACATAGATAGTATACATCTAGAATTACTTATAGATTCGATGGCCTGATAGCCATTACGAAGTTGCTGTCTGAAGAACCGATTTTGAAGCATCTGGACCCCATCAGTCTACAGGTGAATGAGATAAAGCAGGGCCCACCGGCTTCCCGCGGCCCATGGTGAAACCACGTGTCCCATCTGGCATTCTTGGCCCCCTGGTTGTCTGCTTGCTTGATGCTTCCAACTGGATGAGGTTGCTTGGTTGAGGGGATGAAGCGAGGAGCCCACGGCCATTGTGATTCTGGCCACGCCCGCGGGACTTACCACGGCCTCGAGCCCACCCTCTTTTTGAACTGCTTGTGCTATCATCGGCCTAGGAAGACATGATCAATAACATTATATTTATAAGGCTGTGCTATTACTACGCGAGTTTATATAATATTGCAAAATCACTTACATTGTTCTCAGATGATGGTTGTTCGTTGGTTTGGCGTGGGGTGTCCTCCAATGCTTCGGATGGCAGTGGAGGTACCTCATCGTCTTCAGAATGCCCATCGAAATGGTCGTATTCTGACTTTCTGTTCCTTATAACGGACCTCGGCTGTACATTCGAAGATGGTTTTGAAAATAAATGATTTAAAGTGTACGATGTAAATAAATGGTGGGACGATCAATCAATAAATAAAAGGGCTATTGAATTGGAAATCTTCCATTTGGATGTCGACTGAATCGAACCACAATTTTTTTTTAAAGACCCAAGTCACAAAAAATGAGGAACACATCTCAAATTGCGATTACAGTCACTTCGAGTCCAACCAGAATTGCACGGGCACGAGATTGGGGTTTTGGTTGTCATTACGAATAGAAATGACGCCAGTTCACTATGGCCATTTCCTCCACAATGAATTGAATGAATTGTGATTCAGTTCGGTTGAGCATCCAAACGCACCCAGCAGCCAATGATCGTAATCATGGGCTAGTAAGTAGAATACCGAGCGTCTAAGCAGCAGTCTAACACGGAGGCCTTTCCGCCAGTTCCGTTCGTCATTAAGCTTTTCAACCTGATCAATGTTCAAATACTCTCAAAATCATATAAATATGGAAGAAGCTAGAAAAAGGGCTATTCGATGTTCTAGCAATGCGAGGCAACACTTACCGCTTTCTCCGCCTGCTCGATTGTCTCATACTCCACAAGAGCGTGCAACTTAATTCGAAAAATGGATGCCAATTCAAGAAGATGCAAAGAGTCAGAGAAATCCATGAAACACCAAAACCACGGAACATCTTGATTGGACACATCACTTGTACATTGTATCGGGACAATAGATTTGGTGGGCCACCACAGGGCAAGGCACCAGAATGCACATAAGAAGGGGCGATCATCTCAAAAGAAGGAGAGTCCACATCCAGCAGGAAAAACTCACAACAATCAGATGGTTAGAGTTGTCCAATCACCAAAAACTTTGGCCCGCATGGTGGCTAGCTGATCAATGGTCCCAATTATGCAGGCCGCAATAACATTTCTTTACATATTACAGTAAATTTATTGGATGTGATTGATGCAATACCTTGTTACTGATAAGCACATCGCCTTTAGACGATCTTGAAGCATTGGATTCCTGAGGATGGCATATTCGGATGGTCTTCACGCTGTTCGTAACAAGAGAGCTTCTTGAAATGGATCCAAAACCCATAAATCTAAGCATGAAACAGAGAGAAAATGTGACCTTCCAATGACGCCGAATATTTTTTCAATGTTTTGGTGAGAATAGTCCTCGGGCAAGTTTTCAACCACAACGATACGAGACTGCAATGCACGAAAATTATTTAAATCGCACAGAAGTATTTCAATGAAGTTATGCATGCAAATTACACAATTGCATGTATGCATTGTGCTTTTGGAGGTTTATCACATTAGAATAACCTGCAATTCTTCTTTATCTCTATCAGTGAAGAGGTTTTTCCGTCTTACTTTCTTCCCGTCATCACTCACGACCTACAAGAGAGGATGGTGTTGAAATAAGCCCTTCTGATGCTGCTTGCGAGACTAGGATTTTGAGTCCTACTGTCCCGCATGCGCCGTTGTGTCACATTTATGCGTGATCAAGTACCTCGTTGGGTGGGCCCCACCATTCAAATTTGTTGTGGTCATCAGGTGGGAAACGAGTGTAGACTGATTGCAGACCTTTGAGCTGTTTTAGTTGTCCATCTTTTATAATATACACATGGCTTACCTGATGACCCGACAATGGAAGATACTGGCGAGGTCCACCTGATGAACAACCAGACACATGCAGGAAAGTAGGATTGAAATCTCATGATATTTTCCACCAAATTGAATTGCTTAATGATGAAATGTTGTGAAATTTCATTATATTTGGTGCAACCAAACACACCCCGAAAAAAATGCTCAAGAATTTGAAGAAATCAGCTTACAAGCTTCGAAGATCCCCGAAGTGCTGTTGCCAACATCTGATTGTTACTGATGAGGGACTTCATTTTCTTTGAAGATGCAATGAATGATATGGGAACTGTTACATTATGCATAATAAATCGGTTTGTTATAATTTAGATTCAGACCATAATAATTCCCAAGCAGTTTCCATCATACAAAACACAAGGTCTCAAAAACCACTATTTTGGGGCATAATTGCAGTAATGTTGCATTCAAGACAGAAGAGATGACCAAGGTGGGGTGGACAAACAGACCCCTGATTGCAAATCCATGTGTTTGTGATGGCTCTGAATGATCAAAATTTCAATCTCACTTCAGTCATTTCCACTTTGTTAGAATTGGAATATTACAATTCAATTTAGTTGAGCATCCAAACACAGCTTAAACTACACAACATGCAAAATCTCATAGTTCTGTTCCACAAATGTACATACGTGCCTATGTGTATATAAGATGCTAATCTCACTTTGGTCATTTCTGCTTTGTTGGAATTGAAATATTGCAATTCAATTCAATTGAGCATCCAAACATGACTTAAACTCCAGAATGTGCAAAATTTCACGGTTCTGCTTCTAAATACGTACATATGTACATATTCGGGTATGGATGTGGATATAGGATGCTAATCTCACTTTGGTCATTTCCACTTCGTTTGAATTGAATTATTGCAATTTAATTCAATCAAGCATCCAAACACAGCTTAGACTACAGAACACACAATATCTTATGGTTCTGCTTCTACATGTTTGCATATGCGCAAAGGATGCTGTTTTCTAAGAGGAAATTCTCAATGGAGTAGAAAAGAAGATCCATTTTCTTCAATGGATATCTTGTATACAAATGGTACTCACCGTAGCCTTCGGCATCTTTGTTTATAAGCTTTGTCACTGACTCATTTGCAATCAAACTCGCATCGCTGAATTGATATTCTGCCTGTTACATTCACCATCTTTAGGAAAAAAAAAAAACTGAGAGGAAATGCCAAGGCAAGCAATTACTGCCAGGATAGATTAAAGAGGCAATTTCCAGCGTTACATGCAAATGTAGCACTTGTGCACGAGATCCTAGCCATTCACCAGGAGTAGCCACCATGAAAATGCTTGGCACCAGGCCAGTTCAGTCATCAAGTGGGCCGAACACGGACAGTTGGAAAACGCCCACATGTCTATATCTAATGAACACATGGCCTACCTGATGAGTGGACAAGCCTAATTCGTGGGCCAAGGCTTGTTTGTGGAATGACCCACCTGACGGATGGCCCAGATCTCGCATCACATGTGACAGGTTGGCATACATGTGCCACTCACTCTATCCTACCATAAATTTCTGTAGCATTTCTCCAAAAAAAAAAAAAAAACTCGCTGGTGGTGATATCATGAATGATGGGCTGAAGAAAACCTATGCTTCATAGATTGTGAGATCTGATTTTCCCTTCATGGTTAAATTCATTAACATCCATATTTGAATTTTTGCAGCGATTATATGCACGCCGATATTTTGAATTCGTTCTCTCTCATACAAACAGAGACACCAACAGAGCTCATCAAGAGTCAGAATCTAAGAAAGCTTGATAGGCTAATCACCCCTTCTAAAGCTCCAATACGAGCATTCACCCACTTAATTATATCAATTGATTCATGCGAAGATAGTTTCAGATGACTTCGATGGGAGGACAGAACCCAAGAAAACCAATTCTCATCCCATGAAAATAGAACAGGAAAAAACCAAAGGAAACTCAATTCACAAACTCTTTAATGAGATCTTAAACCAGTGTTTTTTTTTTTTTTTCCATTTGGTTCAGTAATCTGTACGGCAAGGCCACCTTTTGGCGATCGAAATAATCCAATTGATCGATTGGCTGTGGACGATTAAGTAAATCTTATTTTCCTCCACCCATTTTCAGGCCAGTGGTGAGATGGCAAGGATTTTTGGAAAGGCGCATCTCTTTGCAGCATCCGTCCATGGTGAGGTCCAGATCCAAATGTTCTGGACCACTGAAAGGTGGGCCACACATGCACAAGATGGCCACTGTGTCATACCAACCATCATACATTTCCTCATCATTTTTTAAAAAGAAATAAACTGAAAGAAACAGAGAAACTAAGTTCGAAGATTTATAGTAAGAGCTAAGGAAAGTGTCAATAATTCATAAGAAAAACTGAAAAAGAAATGATACCCAATACTGGTTGGGAAGAAACATCGATACCTGTTTTATAATCTTCTGCTTTAGATCGTTGCTGAGGAAATTCTTTGAAGATTGGGGTTCCCCGATGCTCGAATTGGCAATCAGCTGGACAGGTTCTTGCTCCCCGACATAAAACCAATCTGATCCGCCGCCGATGAAATGGAAGCATGGATAGAAGTAGCCCGAAATGGGCATCTGGGTCTGTGTCCTCGGGACAAATTCCGGCGCCTGGGCATTGAATTTGAACGAGACTGTCGTCATCGAGGAAGTGCTCGTCGTAGATTTCATCTCGTTTTCTTTGGATTCCTGAATCTCTTCTTCTCGGTTTGCATGTGCCATCTCTCTCTCTCTCTCTCTCTCTCTCTCTCTCTCTTGTATTTTTTTGTTTTTTTGTGGTGGGAGTGACAGTTATTTTGTAACTGTTTTTTGAGATTGAATCCACGTTTCCCGCCAAAATCTGAGGGAAGACTACATCAGCTTCTCTCTCTATTACACATTACCGTTTGCAATGTGGGGGTTTGACCGGATTTTACAAGGTTGGATTTTGATGAGGGTATTTTGGTCATTTGAGGTTATTGAGGTTTATATTAGTCTTTTTCTCATTCTTCAAGCCCTAAACACACGCAACCCTTACGTGCCAACGTGGCGTATGCATGTCTGATCGGAGACGTTCACCGAGTGGGCCATGTTGTGAATGTTTGTTAGATCTGAATCCAGATAATATACTTATCAGGAAAGTTTTCTAATTTCACAAGCGTGTAGAGCCATACACATCCTCAGGTTGGCACACGAGCAAATATGAAAAGCGTGTGTAAGATCTGAGATTTCATACTGTTGGAAATAACGTTTGGATCTGATATATTAAAAAACATACAAGTTTAGGTGGGCCACAACGTGTAAATTAAATTGATGGTTAAAATATTTTCTAGCCATTCATTAGTTTTGGAATGCTGTGGTTCACCTCAAGTGTAAAATGGCCTGATTTTTTTGTCAGAGGATCTAGACAGTGTACCTCACCTATTGGAAAGCTCAGATCTCACACGTGTCACAATGGGACACATTCGCCCTTGTGTGGATGTGTTTGGCACCGGTGCGCGCGTGGATTAGCTAACCTCTTTCTCAGGTGGGATCCACGTGACCTAACGGGACGGGAAGCGGATTGGCTGGCGTACCACACACCAGCTATATAGCTGATACGGGTACGTGTCGTGCGAATACAACCGCTAATGATACTCGAGATACGAGTTCAAAGGAGATCAAAGTTACATGGGCTCAAAATGATGTATTTATTATATCCACACCGTTTTCGAGATCATTTTAGAGCATAATACAAAAGAATGAATCATATCCAAAGCTCAACTGGACCACACCACAAATAACAGATGGGATAATATTTTTACTGTTAAAATATTACTAGGGCCACCATAATGTTTATTTTCCATCCAATCTGTTCATAAGGTTACAAAGACCCGGATGAAGAGGAAAAACAAATATCATATTGATCCAAAACTTCTATTACCCTAAAAGGATTTTAATGATAGATGTTGAATCTCCCACTAATTTTTGCAGCATGGTCCCACTAATTTTTGCAGCATGGTCTACTTGATTTTTATATTTGTCTTATTTTTCAGGTCTAAGCCTTAATAATTGTCTTATTCTTCAGGTCTAAGCCTTTATAAGAACTCTGACTGGTGTACCACACACCAGCTATATAGCTGCTGTAGGTAAGTGTCTTGCAAAGATGTGCAAAGACGAGTACTGACGCTCAGTACACCTTGAGCTTGGGTTATACTAACAGTTCGAAGGAGATTGTAGTTACGTGGGTCCCATAGTGATGTATTTATTATATCTATATTGTTTATCTATTTTCAGAGATCATTTTAAAATATTATCCACAAAATGAATCATATCCAAAGATTATCTGGACCACACCATAAATAGTAGCGGAGATAATGATTTTTACATTAAACAATTCGCAGTGCCCACCCTAAGGTTTATTTTACATCCAATCTCTGGTCATAAGGTAAGAAAAACCTTAATAAAGAAGAAAAACAAATGTCATATTGATCCAAAACTTCTATAACCACAAAAAAGAATTCAATGGTAGACGTTTAATCCTCAAATGCTTTTTGCAGTGTGTCTACTTGATATTTAGATATGTATTATTTTTAGTGAAAAGGCTTAAGACGAGCTCGCCAAATGGATGGACAGTTTGGATACAACATATACCTCATGATCAAACCCACATAACTTGCCGACGTGAATGCATCAGCTATATAACTGGCATGAGGTACAGCCAATCCGCTTCCTAAAATAATATGAAAAAAATTAATGGACGGTGCAGATAAAACCTGTACTTCATGGTGGGCCCTCAAAGCCCTGCCTGTCCCGAGCTCGGGACCCCAAGCGGATCGGTACTACTTGGCCGTTTCTGGGTAGGAACGGAAAGGGGCTCTGAGGTGCCACCCTGATGTATGGATTTTATCCACACCGTCCATTAAATTTTCCATATCATTTTAAGGGTATAAGACTAAAAATGAGGCAGTTAAAGGCTCATGTGGATCACACAGTAGGGATTAAACACATATCGTTGAAAATTTTTTGAGGGCCAAAGAAGTTTTGGACCAAGCTAATATTTATGTTTCCAATTCATCCAGGTCTATGTGACCTGATGAACAGGTTAGATGGAAATTAACCGTCACGGTGGGTCCTAGGAAGGTTTCAACGGTGTGTTTCATTTGGCAAAATGGATGGATGGTGTGGATAAAACCTATACAACACGGTGGCTTCTCAAAGCCCCAGTCTATTCGTAGCCAGGGTCAGGCGGGGTGTAGCCAATCCGCGTCCATCGTTTTGGTAGAGGGTTATATCGGTCTTTTACTAGTCAAGAGTAATCAAATTCTATACGCATCTTCAAGCGCCAGAAACAAACGCACCCCACGTGATAACCTGGCACATGTATATCAGATCTGAGATGCTCGAGGAAGGTTTCCACGCTCAAAGATCCTTACCTTAACTGAATACATCCGTTCCTTTATGCAGGTGGACCACACATGAAGGAAAGAAATGGATACTTTAAGAAAGATTATAACGAACGGTCTAGATTCAATGTAGATACGTTACTTTCCTGGAGAATTTTCCGAAATGATTTTCTGCGATGGCATACATTTCTATAGGTACCATCTAATGAACGTCTTGGATTTCACATGCATGATCCAGTTTGGTACGTGAGGTGCGTTTGTATTTAGTGCTTGAGGATGGTGGATTATTATCATTCATCTTCAGAGCCGGTTTCACGTTTTCAGTTGGTTGCCCCAAGATCCGCACCGTTCATTCGGTGTGGCCCTCCATGAAATTTAAAATGAATATCTTAGATGGGATCTACGTGGAAGTATAATACAATGCTCCAGCTGAGATTTTGTACAGAAATTTCAGGTTTTCTATTTGTACAAGATGGCCCATTGCTTACTGATCCAAACCGTTGAGATGATAGGTCTCACCTTGATGGCCCATTCCCCAAAAGTCTCCCATACTGAGATTCTAGATGTGTGATAATTAGCCTTTGTCGAATTTGAACTGTTGCTGCATTTTTTTCAACCGTCTATCTGTACGGCCACCTATTGAAGGGGTAAGAATTTTTTCATTTGAGAAAATTTTGATGCATCCGCCGTCCAAATTAGGTCCTATCGTATCATCGGTTTGGATTACTAAAACATGGCCCGGCTTGGAAGAACTGAAAGCCCCAACGGGGGTGGTGTTGTACAAACTACGCAGGTGGCCAAACCCATTGACATGATGGGCTCACCATGGATGGCCCATGCATGGACGGCTTGGATTTCATACCTTGTCCAAATGCAAGGTCTTGGTGAAGGTTTCCAAGCCCCCACGCTCATCCTATGTGCCAACGTGGCACATGCATGCAAGATTGGACCTGTCCATGAGATGAGTCCGGCCTCATAGAGGCCATCGATCAAAAATCAAAGTGACCCGCTGATAAATTGAGTTACGGTTTATAAAATGTTTTCTTAAGACCTCCTTTAAAGGCCGTTTTCTTAAAATGGATTATGACGTCTTGAATAGGCATTTGAGATTATGTTATGGAATAGTGACGCATGAAGGACTAGAGGTCGAGCACCGGAAACCGTTCCGAATCCGAATCCACGTGACTTCCCTAGACTCCCCATGTATATTCATGAATTCACAAAGAGAGGATAAGAGAATAGAAAAATAAATTCTATAGAATTCAAAATTGATCAATGAATTGACTAATTTACACATGCCTTTTATTTCATTTATCTAGAAAAAAATTAAAATTTGTAACGATAAAACATAACGAATTTCTAACTCTAATAAAAATTCTAATTTTATTAAAATTCTTCTAAAACCTAATTTCTAAAAATAAAAATTTCAAATAAACTTTTGTTAGAAGAGTCCTAGCATAATTACGAGTTATTTCTAAAAATGAAGAAAATTTAAAACTCTAAAAATAAAAAAATATTAAAAATTTTGAAATTACTAAAAATAGTAATTTTTTCCTAAAAATTTGTTTTTGAGCTGAAAATACTCGTTTTCTGATGAAACGGACAGATGTGACCCACGATGTAGGTCGATTTACCTCGGATGACTTATTTCAGTAAAGATTAATAGGTTGTGCGCCATGTAACGATACCTGGACCAAAAGTTACGATCAATTTATGGTCCACATTCTTTGGCCCAACCATGCTACGAACGTATCTGTGACACATTTTACATCAACTAGTTATTTTATTAATATCTATCAAATATTTCTTAAAGGAAATTAAAATGGATGGTGATACATCTGAGAAATGTAAGAGTATATAAGATTAATGATAGCACATATAGCATTTATGATGCATGTGCATATTAACACATGTAACACATGAAGTTTTTGAAGATTGATAATGGTACACATAACTAGAGCTCTACATGAGTCAAGTTAGCTCAATCGACTCACTTGACTCAACTCGAAAAAGCTTAACTCGCCTCGACTTGAAATTGGATTTGCTCAGATCAAACCTCAACTTGAATCGACTCGGATCGAATTAGCTCGATGACTAGGTTATTTTGATATTGATGCTGCTCGCCAAGTGTTTGATGAAATGACTCAACAAAATATGACTGCCCTCATATCTTAATTTTGATGTTGCCTGCTGAGTATTTTATGAAATACCTGTAAAGTGTTGTTATTGTTTTACATTTTATGAGAAATTGAATATGCATTCTACATGTTTGAGAAAATGTTGCACATGCTTGAACTTAGCTTGAATTGGCCTGATTTGCTAACTGAACCGAACCGAGCTAGCCAGACAGGCTCGAGGATCGAGTTGAGCTGAGTTCGAGCTAGGGTTATCTACTAGCTGAGTCGAGCCAAGTTGTGCCAAGCTCAATTCGGTTGTACAACTCTGCCCATAACACATGAGAATGCTTAAGCATAGATGATAGCAAATGTGGTGTATTTTGTGATGATTTAGAAGAGCTATTCATGTTTTATCATTGCCATTTTGTTGGCGATGATGCTGCTTCCAAAGTTGGAGCACAAATTTGGCATTCCAATCCAATGGAGAGATAACATTGAGGTGTTATGGATCCTGTTGATGCAGAAATCTGGTTAGCCTTCCCTAAATTTGCAAAGCTGTACAAGAGACAGACATAGAAGACCTTGGCTCATGTAGGGGACCCTCCGATGCCTAAGTCAGAACTTGGGCCTAGTTGAGTAGTGAGGGTTTGGGGCTAGAGATTGTAAGTACCTTTCACCATTAGAGGCACCTTATTTATAGGTGAGGAGAGGCGGTGTCATAGATGGCTCTCATCCCCATTTGATAGTAATTTGATTATAATAGGATTCAGATTGCTTGTGCAGCGGATCTTTTTAGATCATTGGTTAGAATTTCGGGGTGATCCATGTGAAAGTCGGTTTCCGTGATCTTCGATCAAAAATGCGGACAGAGCTGATTGAGGTCAGGATGGGTTCAACTATCCTGAAGTAGTCCAAGCTAGGTCACAGCCGAAGTTGGTGCTGTATTCATCTAAGGATGAGTCTCGCCGACCTAAGGTGAGCTTGTTTCACATTGCAGTTGAATAGCGAAGGTCTCGTCCTTGTGTTTAGAGGTCGAGCTTGGCCTTTCCCCGTACTTATTCAAGGAGGTCGAGCTCGACCTTTCTCCAGTATTGGTCAAGGAGACGAAGGTTTAGCCACAGGATCACATCGATTACTTGTTTGAATTGTTGATCTGGCCCGTCTATAGTATAGGTCGGTCTATTTCCCCATAATAGTCTCTTTGAATGAAATGATTCTAGAGCTTGAATGTGTCTTACTACTTAAGACCGACGTGGTCGAAATTATTATCATATTACAAATAATAATAAAGATTGAAATCATATAAAATTATAACTTATGTGGTAAATTATAATAAAAAAATATAAGGTTTTTTTTCAAAAAAAATAAAATAATAATAAGCCCTCAATCATCCATTTCCCATCCATATGTACCAAGTAATACTACCATATCATAATAATGTTAGTGAATTCTTGTAAAATCTTTTAATAATTTTTGTATTTTTAATTTCTTTTAGTGTACAATCATGTTAGAAAAGTGGCATTTAATTATATAAACCAATAAAAATTTAATTATGTTGGAGCTTCCCATGAGGTCCAGTTGTGTAGGCCCCACAGTGATGTGTATCGGACATACACAGTGCATTTGGTGGATCCCCTTCGGTTATGGGAAACTGTAAAATCATGAATAAAACATCCAAAAGCACTTGTTGGGGCCCACTTGAGTTTTGGATATGGCTGAAACTTGGTGTCACCTCTCATCCAAGTGGGACACATTCAATGAATGGGATGGATTTCTAAACCACGTCTCTGTGAGCCCTATAAACAATCATGAAGATTTTAATGAGTGGATATTCACTCTCAACTATTGTCTATGGTGTGGCCCACTTAAGTCATGAATTAGCCTGATTTTTAGGCCACATTGCCACCATGAAATAAATCATTTGAGTGATGGGGTGGATGTCTGTCATGCATAACAATGGGCCCACAGAGCTCGACCTTAAGGGAGCTTCCCACGAGGTTGTCCTTATACCTTTTGCATGTAAAGAAGGCCAATTGGTTAGACCACAGTTTACAGTCCACTCAGTGGATTACATCCAGCTTCTAAATTGCTTGCGAAATCCAATCCTCCTAATAGGTTGGCCCCACCACAAGGATTGCCTAGTGCAGAAAAAAGACCTATCTAATCATCAATTGATCTGCATTATAGAAAACAATGTGTAACCATTGATAAATAGCAAAATACAAGTATGGTCCACTTGATGGTGGGCCTCTGGCTTAAAAATCAAGTCAATCCATGACTTGTGTGGGCCACACCACATACAAAAGTTGAGAGGGGTTGCCCTTCCATTAAAACATTCATAATCATTTGTTGGGCCCAACGAGATGTGGTTTACAAATCCAACCCATCCATTATGTGTGTCCCACTTGGATGAGGGGTCAGGCCAAGTTTCAGATGCATCCAAATTTTAGGTGGGCCCCACTAAGTGCTTTTATATGTTTTAGGAATGTCATCACATGGTTTTATATGGTATGGCCCACCTAAGTTCGGTATACGGTTGATTTTTGGGATATCCCATAATTTAAAGGGGACCCATCAAATGCATGGTGTTGATGTTCGACACACATTATGGTGGGGCCCACACAGCTACCACACTGAACCATTTCCATATATATATATATATATATATATATATATATGAATGGTAATATATGAATGTAATTTCTTATAAAGAATAAAATAAAATAACTAACCTCTTTTGAAATGATTCTTAGAACTTTCACCGATTTAAAAACATAAAATAAAATCTAAGTAAAAGTTAAAATATAAAAAAATAAGTGTAATTTCAATGGACTAATAAATCATAGGATTTAAATCATAGAATCGAGGATTCATTTGCAAAAAGTTTCAAGGTGGGATTAAAATCATTTCGCTTAAGATTCAACCCAAATCATAAAATCGTAAATGGGGCATTGCCAAATTGGCATATACTATATGCATGATTCTATACTGTTTTTCCAGGGCATTGCTTCTGTTGATGTTCAAATCTGTTCGATTATGCATCATCTCTTACGAGCTGCTGAGTACTTATAATTTAATAGAGAACAAGAAAAGATACTGGGGGCACTGATTAAGGTCGGAGACCCTCCGATGCCTAAGTCAGGTGTATCAACTCACATGGTAGAATCGGGATAGTTGTCTATATCTTTTACCCATGGCAGGGAATGTATCTATAGGCTTCCTAGATGGTTGCAAATATGAGTTGATTTGCTAGAGGGGCTGTATTTTGAAGTCGGACTTTAATTTCAAGAATATATTCGACTTTACCTCGATTGACGTGATTTTCGGTGAAGATGTCGGGAGGTAATTCTACCCGTATACGGAGAGGATTCTTCTTTCTATTCTGAGGTCGGGGTCGATACCCGATGTCAGGGTCGGTATCTGAGGTCCAGGTCGGTACTTGAGGTAGAGATTGGTACATGAGGTCAGGTCGGGGCCCAAAGTGACAACTGAGGCCAAGGTAGAAAGTAGCCCACACCAAAAGTCGGAATAATTGTCCGACCCTCAAGCAATATATAAAGTCACCGCGTCTCGCTGCTCGGCTCATCTGTCTCGTGCATTTGTTTAGCTCCATTTCACTCATGACAGCTTCCGTGAATTTTGTATTTCTTTGGCACCTGATCTTTGTAGGGGTTGGCATGAACTTCCATCCTCATGCAATTGGGTTCTTGTCTTGTCTGTTTGGTTGAGATGAATAGACTCATTCTCAATTCTATGGAACTGAGGGGCACAGGATTTGTACATGTGGGTCCCATTTTTTTGTTATCCAGAAAGAACCTACCAGACTGGAGAATGCCAACCGTTGGATCATTCATCTTTGGCCCCTTTTATTTCCTCTTTCGAATGCAATCCCGACCCCACATTTGCAGGCCACAGATCGAAGTGTGGGGTCCTCCAATCCAGGGGAAGTATCCATGGAACCCAATCTACAGTGGGCCCCATCAAATCAACGGTGTGGACCAGCAAACCAAACGTTTTCTCAGCTTGCTTTTTTAATTCTTGTATTTGGTTTTGTAGCAGTAGATACAATGCTGATATAGTTAATTAACATTTGGCGTGGATTACAACACATCCTAAAATGGCTATCAAACAGTCTTAAAAGCTGTTGGCCGTTACCTGAATTTCATATTGAAAGAATGTAATCCGACCCTCTATCCTGCAGGCCTCACCTTGGATAAACCACTGCCCAGCAATCACGATGTTCGGATGGTCCTAGCCATCCAATCATTTCCAAGGTGTCTATCGGACTTTGGGGGTCCTCTAGTCAGTACCCACATGTGTTGATGTAGGCCTATGGGGTTCACTTGTTAGCAATCTGGCGTAGGGATGAACGTGATGAGGTCGATCACCGTCTTCCTCAAGGATAACTACTCCGAATCCACAGAGCTTCTTTAGACTCCTCACAAAAACTTCTTGAATCCATGAGGAAAGAAAGCAAGAAAATAGAAAAAATTCTAATAAATTTGTAAATTGATTGATGAATGAATTAAACGAGTTCACAACCCTTTAATTAGAGATACCAAGCAATGAGAGAGAAATCAGAATCAAACTACATCTAAAACTCCTAGAATTCACAACTTACTATAAATAGTAAACTTACTATTTATAGACGGTTGTAATGTCTACTAGTGTACAAGGTTTTTGGCCAAAAATAGTAAGTGTATGATGGGCACAACTCCTAAAGCCCAACGGATAAAGATTTATAATCAAACTAAAACTTACTATTTATAGTAAAAACAAAATTAAAATAGGGAAACGACTGTCGATCTGGTGATATTTCGCAAATCTGGCTTGCGCAACCCGGCATAGTGGGTCAAGTGGCTAAAGTAGCTTGTTCTATCCCAAAACAATATATTTTTCTTCCGATAACTCATTCCGGATTGTGAGATACGTCCTATTTTAAGGTCCGACGGTCCGGATCACTTGTCATCGACCGGGCCTTTTCTAATCCATCTTGGCCATGAAACTGTCTGCGACCTGCTGTACATCACAATCACTATTGGGTGGGTCTCATGTGTTTTTCCCTTCATAATCCCTCTTTCCTCCCATACACACGTCGTTATCTATTATCCATTGGGCTTACCTCTAGATGATTTAAACCAGTGATCTAATTCGGGGCTATTTGAGTAGCAGTTACCACTGAACAAACTACAACTGATTTAATGAGCCATTCACAGTTTTACAGTTCGAATTAGTTCATACTTACACACGCATAGCTTAATCTTTGAGACAAGCATATACCTATTAATAGGATTAACCAGGTAGCAGCGCTTCGCGATGCCCACACAGCCACCATCCCGACTTGAGGTCAGGCAGCGGAACAAGCCATCCTTTGCTTGGAGCGATGGAAGGAAGAGGCGGGGCCGGAGCCCAGCCGATAGCATCCTCCACATCCGAAAGCACACAAGGGTGCTGTTGGTCGATAGAGCCATGGACACACAACCACCACTTCAGGGTCATCTTAACCATAGAATCAAAGGGGTGATCAGATCTCTCCCCTCCAATAGTGGTTTGGCAAACTGCTAGACGTAGATTGTTCATCTTCAGCTTTGTGCTAAGGTCCTAAGATTGTACTGATACCATTAAATCCTATGGGCCCACCCATCTAGGCATGATCAATTTCAAGCAAAACTAAGGGCATTTTATAAGGATTTCCCTATTCATTAGTAGTAAGCCGGCCAACTCCCACTGTCTTATTATCTGGTAATTCAGCTTCTGAAAGTTTCATCTCTCTACCAAAACAAGCCTCTGGACAAAGCTCAAACTTCTCCAATGGCTTCTCCTCAGCCAGCCAGCATTCTCAACACTGATTTCTGCCTGCAAATAGCAAAACACGTTGGCCTCAAGGAGATTGAAAAAGGGTTGAATTTCGGGTTCTCTCCGCTATCTGTCCATGTCGTCTTGAGCATGATCGCCACTGGATCGAAAGGACATACATTAGAACAGATGCTTCAGTTCCTGAAATCTGAAAGCATTGAGGAACTCAACTCGCTCTCTTCTCGACTTGTTCATCTCATATCCGCCGATGGAGCTGGCATCGGAGGACCTCATCTATCCTTTACTAATGGCATTTGGGTTGAGCAATCATTTCCTTTGAAACCTGCCTTCAGAGATATTGTAAATTCCATTTACAAAGCAGAAGCGAGGGCGATTGATTTTCGAATGCAGGTGTATAATTTTCACTTCTGTTTTACTGATTTTCCATTTCACATGATCAACTGCTTTCTGAATCATGTTTCTCAAAGATGATGCAGTGTTAGACGCCCTACTAATTTCAAAATATTCGAGTACAATCAATGTTAGAATAGATTAAGATATATCCTTATTTGTTAAAGATGTGTATTTGAGATCTTAACAGATCTCCCATCTTTGTTAACCTCACTGAAATAAACAAGTTACAGTTTCCACAATGTAGTCTCTTATGATTTAGCGATCAAACAGCTGAGCAAGGGGGCCCATTTCCTCGAATTTTAAGAAGGTGAAAGGATTAAGTGGGACCCACTTCCGATGGCTGATCAATCTTTGATTTATTCTGATAGAATTCTCATTCTGGATCATTTCTTGCAATGTAGGTGAACAATCTGGTATTAGAAACTTGTGACCATGGTGGACCCCATGACATGCATCCTACCCATGAGGCATCCCTGACGGCACCATATCAATTGGTGCATGATATGCGGTCCAAAATACAATTTGACCAAGATCACCGTCCATGTCGAATGAACAGCTATTCATCTTCCATCTTCTGTTTTCTGAATTTTACACCACCAGTCAGTACCATACTTAAAAAACTTGAAAATCCGACTCGATATCCAGCTAGCTTGGTCAAGGCCGTAAGTTCGAATCACACCATCAACACTTTTTTTAATTTGAATCTTGACTCGAGTGACTCGGTTCGAGTCATGGCAGGTCGTGTTGAGTCAACTGAGCAGGCAGCCGACTCAACAAGTTAAGCAGATCAAGTCAGACTTCTCAGCAAGTTTCATAGTGACTTGTCTCAATTTCCAGTTGAGTTGAGTTGGCTCAGTTGAGTTCAACTCAAGTCACCAAGTTTTAGAACTATGGTTAGAACAAAGAATTTTCGCACACTGAGAAAACCAGGTGTGCGAAAATCAGTGCCATCCATGATGATAATGATGATGAATGAGTATTATGATGTTGATGAAGGGTGATGAAGTGAGAAAGGAAGTGAACAAATGGGCCGAAGACGCGACCCGTGGGCTTATTGCAGAGCTTCTTCCATCTGGGTCTATTGATGATTCCACCATACTTGTTCTTGCAAATGCACTTTACTTCAAGGGAGCTTGGAACAAGAAGTTCAAAGCATCAAAAACCATTCAAAGGGAATTCTACCTCCTTGATGGAAATAGTGTCCAAGTAGCCTTCATGACCAGCAAGATGAAGCAATTTGTATGCTCGTTTGACGGATTCAAAGTCCTTAAACTCCCTTACCAGAGAGGCCAAGACGAGAGGCAGTTCGCAATGTATTTATTCCTCCCCGATGAGAGGGATGGGCTGAAAGATCTAGTACAAAATTTGAGCTTGGACCCCAAGTTCTTGGATCTGTATACAAGGCTCAGGGAAGTCGAAGTCGGTGAGTTTAGAGTCCCGAGGTTCAAGATCTCATTTGGGTTTGAAGCATCGGAGATCATGAAGGAAATGGGACTGGTTTTACCCTTCTCGGATCGAGGGGAGCTTGATGAGATGGTAGAATACGTGCAGAATTATGAAGTGATCTGCGTCTCCGATGTGTTCCACAAGGCTTGCATCGAGGTTACTGAGGAAGGGACCGAAGCCACTGCGGCGACAGCAGGCCAGCTAAGGAAGTTGTGTTTGTCTATAGATTTGAGGCCCATCGACTTTGTAGCGGATCACCCGTTCATGTTCATGATCAGAGAAGAGGTTAGTGGGGCCATATTGTTCATCGGGAACATGATAAATCCGTCATTGGTTGCATCCTAACCGATCATTAGGAACATTTCTATATATCAGGAGGCTGGAAATAAATAAAGATTCAAGCACTATATGCAATCTCAAGAACTGTGATTTTGTCATTGATCTGTAAGTCAATCAAAGTGTTTCTAATGATGATCAGACCAACTGCAATTCCATGCAATTCAAGCTGGATCGAAGCGATATTTGATTTGAATTTCATGGGCAAATGCAATTCAATTCAATTGAATGCCCAAACATGGCCTTAGCTCAGAAAAGTTGAATGTAGGCAAGAGCATTTGAGGTACACATTTTCATTTGGATTGTGGATTTTAAAGAGTTAAAAGAAAACTTTGAGTTCTGGTTTTGCAATATCAGATTGGTTTGGATGTAATGGGGTGGGCCTCATGTTTAGAGGCTTTTTTTTGTAATGAAATCTTTCTCCTTTGTCTTGGGTTTCAGTGCTGTAATTCACCATAGATCTCCTACTTTGCCTTTTAAAAAAAAAAAAAAAAAAAAAAAAAATTCGAATAAAATATCATACCTTTGTAAAAAACAAACAGACAAACAAACAAACAAAGAAATTCAGATTGTTCCCTTAAAATGCATTAAAAAATGTTCGAAGATGGAGAGGCTGTGATTGTTCCAAACTTGGGGATATCAATTACTTACTCAAAGAATTGGATTTCAGTGGATTAAGAGAATTGTTGAAAAAATGATTGTTTTAAACTTGCCTTTCATATGAAAAATGATTTTTTTGACCCTGTTTCAATTTTTGAAGGCGTTTTATTCTCATCTTCGCTGAAGAACTCATACTATCATATTTCAATGATCCAACTGCTCTCCGAATGCACATGCTCTATACTAGTAATGGTGGAGATGGTGACGATCAAGGTGTGGCCCATCGCAATGTGATCATGGCAACAACATAAATTACAATGTATACTGACCCTTAAAACACTGCTACATGATTTGTATACTACACTAATCATATAACATAATTCAAGAAGACAATTTTCTAAACATCTCAGATCTCACCCACTCAGAAGAATAAGGACCTTTCATCCATTGGATCCCACTATGGACATGTCATAGCCTAAAAATCACAGACTCCAATGTGGACCGTCGCTGACCATTTTCAGTCATCCATTAGGCGATCAGTGATCAGATGTTAAAACCTTCTCAGGATTCGAAACTTTTGGTGATGCCACATCCCTAGAAGGGCCCACCTGACGGTCCAGATCATGTTCACATCCCAAACATGGATAATCAAGGCAAATATCCTAACCTGCAGAAGATCATTCATGCTTCTGTACAACAGTAATGCAGTTCTTTTCATCGATGTTGAGGTTTATGGTTGTGATTAGTAGGCCGATAAAGTGGACGGCCAAGTGAATTCATGGATCGAAAGCTCAACAAACGGCCTAATCAAAGAGCTTCTTCCATCTGGATCTCCCGATAGGTCTACCAAGCTTGTTCTTGCAAATGCAATCAAATTCAAAGGTGCCTGGAGTACGGTGTTTGATGTGTCAAAGACCCAAGACAGAGATTTCTACCTCCTCGACGGAAGCATCAGCCGAGCGGCCTTCATGGCAAGCAACAAGAAGAAGCACTTCCTCCACTCTTTCGACGGATTCAAAGTCCTCAAACTCCCTTACCAACATGCAAACACTGACAGACTATTCTCCATGTATTTCATTCTCCCACACAAGAGAGACGGATTGCCAAACCTCATAAAGAATTTTGATCTCAACTCCGGCTTCTTGGGTCATCATCTTAAGCTCTGGGAAGTTGAAGCAGGCCGGGTTCAGCTCCCACCATTCAAGATCTCATTTGGGTTCGAAGCTTCAGGGATTATAAAGGAATTGGGATTGTATTCACCTTTCTCAGAACAAGGCGAGCTTACAGAGATGGTAGACTATCAAGAACTCTGTCTCAAAGATATTCCACAAGTCATTTGTTGAAGTTCATAAGGAAGGGACTGAAGCCGCTGCTGCCACCGCCGCTCTTGTGGCATACAATTGTAGCAATTCACGTCTACACCAACTGGACTTTGTAGCCGATCACCCGTTCATGTTCATGATCAAAGAAGAGGTTAGTGGGGTTGTGTTATTCATTGGGAATGTGCTCAACTCCTCTATAAGTTCTTGATTTGTTGATGCATCTTTTACATGATGAAATGAAAACTTTCTGAAGTTATCCATTTTGTTCAAAAAAACAAAAAACAAAAAAGAAGCCATAAAGTAAGAGGTGTTGAAAAATTGTATGGGAAATAACCTCAAATGAAAAATAAAAGAAAACTGGAACCTCACACCTGATCAATGCATAAGAAGAAGATTTTGAATCTTTGCTGGGGTGAGGCATGAACATAGTCGCTTGGAAATACACAGAGTTATAGAACCAAAATTGTGATGAAATGACCCAAGCAAAGACATTTTATAGATTTTAATCATGAATGGTCAAAAAATATCTGAGATATCCAAATTATTCATGACAGTTGGTTTCCAGTCTAGTTTTTCTACTGGGCCGGGCTTGCGCGCATATGAACTCGGGTATAGCTTAGCACATTCATGAAATATATATTAGTGGATTCTTATACATACACAAAGAAACAAAAATCACTACACAAAAGACAAAAACCACAGATTCTTCTCCTCTTTTTTTTCCAAAAATTTCTTTATTTTATTTGAAATATTTTCAACAGGAAGCCACTAAATTCTGGTCTTACTAGCACCCTACAAACAATCTTAGACATTATTTTCCTTCTTAAAGCAACACAACTCGGTCATAGATCCCGATACCAATTGGATGCAGATGGGTGAGAAGTCTCGAACACGAGACCTCCCGCTCTGATACCAATTGGATGCAGGACAATTAACCACATGCTCTAAAAGCTCGAATTGTTAGAGCATGGTGAATTAATCCTTTTATCTCATAGCCCAGGCCCCACATCTCATGGGTTAGGACCTCGGCCGAACCCCCCTCGTGGGCCCTAAATCACATGGGTACCGCCTCACCTGGGCCGCTCACCTCGAGTGTGTCCCCGCATCCCACAGGCTACCCCACTCGAGCCCGGTGTGAAATGCGCATTAATCACCCCCGGTGAGAAGTCTCAAACACGAGACCTCACCCTTGGGCCCCGCCCACCCCGAGTGTGCCCTTGCATCCAATAGGTAACCCCACTCAAGACTGGTGTGAAAATGCCCTTGCATTACCAGATCAGAGGCTTAGGTTACAAGAAGGTTGGTTCCTCTAGTAGCATTTCTGGTTGAGAAAAATAAAAATAAAAATAAAAATCCACCATCTGCATGCCCTAAACTTATTCACCTACAAGTAAATGCTATTCAACTATTTGTATGGGTCTATGTGTGTATGCCATCCAACCTATGCATCAAGTGAGTCCCACCATGATAATGATATCCCAAAAAAAATCACATCTATACAATCATTAGGTGGGTCGCACCATAGCAGACAACCAACATGAGGGTTGGGTCGTTCCACTTTCTTGGTGGGGTGACCCTTCTAGATGAGTTGGATTCCACACAACAATCTGTGGCCCCCACAAAATAGAGTTGTATAATAAGCTTATTCTACAATGTTGTAGAGGATCTAGCCAGGCAGTATTATGCGAAGCAATCAAGCGCACAATGTCCATACATGAGGCATATACAATTACATGTATGAGATCTGAACTGTCCATCTATTGTGCCCTACCATGGATAATCTAGAAATCAATGGAAGGATCTGTGCATTGAACTTTGACCCTATTTAGGCTGTTTTTCTTCCATCCACCCATTTGTAATCCTCAAGATTAGTCCGATCAGTAGCCAGGATCACCCGACTGGTGTGATTTTTGGGGAAAGCTCCATCCATTTCAGGGCCCAATAGGTGAAAGGTTAAGATCTCATAGATACATACCAAGTCATGAATGTTTGATAACTAACTTAAAGATGGTATTCATAGAGAATTGAATCCCTCTACAAAGAAATCAATAGTTTTACCTGGCTTGAAACTCAGCTGTCTCAACTCAACTCAGTGAGATTCTGAGTCAAGTCAATTACAAATTCACACTTTGAAACTCGACAAGACTCATCGAGTCAGATAGCTGATGGGATTGACTAAAACCAGATAAATCAATTCAATGGATGTGTTGAGAGATTCCAGTAAATCAAAGATCCAATCAAGTTCTTAAATCGAACTAACCCAACTGGACACGAAATTCATTTGAGCTATAGATGGTGCGAGTAGAAGGAAACACAGGTAAGCATTTCTTATGAGTTGGGTCTTTGATAGGAAGGTTTTTCCCAGCTTAGAACTTGTAGTATCTGAGCTGGGGATGGTTAACAAGTTGCCATTATCAGACATGTAGAAATAATTGTAGTTGATCCTAATAACTAATTAAGTCTGATACATGAAGGAAGTGCCCCACATAGAGCTTGAATGATAGGAACTACATTCATAAGAATTAGTTATCTAATGGTGTGATATGAACCAGTGGAAACTG